>NW_018244280.1:45616-63394 GCF_001263595.1 Phalaenopsis equestris | reverse complement strand
GTATTGTGTTCTTCATTATCTTTTGATTTTTGTAAACACTTATCTAGTAGATTTACTTTGGTTAAATGAAGTTTCTGTTGTGTTTTCTTCGTGCTTTGCGATACGCTTCTCTTACTCTATCTTTTTGTTTAGAAATAATGGTATGAGAAGATTATGCTGTTGTTTTTATTTTACTTTTCTTTTGTAATGAGTAGAATTCATGTTTAGGATTTTGTGATGCATGCTAGAAGCGGATTTAATTATCAATGTGATGGTTTTTACTTGCACCTTATTTACATTACAATAAAGGCCTATTGTAGTGTTAAAATTCGTTGTAATTGCATTAAGACCCGAGAGGGCTGTGTAATACTCAACAAAGTAGAATCACATTCAGATTCCATGGATAGTTAAGTTCATGGGAGTTGAATGCAAATAAATAGGGAAATATACCTTGATGGGCGTAGCATTGAAGATTTTAGGGTGACAGACTAAAATCCCCAATTCGGTCCTATTGTTTGAGTACTGAAGCGGAGATGTTAGCCCTCAGGCGAGGGGAACGTGGGAGCTCCGAAATGAGAGCCGATATCCTCCCAGCCTAGCCACAGATTCAATAAACAAGCATAGGATTAGTCAATGTTTTTTATTCCTGGACCAAAGGGTAAATAATAGGATTGCTCCTATTTGACACATACAATATTTAATGCATCTCATTCCTTTACATTATCCAATTCATTACATAAGAATAGTAGTTTTTAATCTTAAAATTCTCCAAACCAATTCATCCAAAAAGGGTTATCTTTAGAATTAATATTTGCATTTAGTTATAGTTACTATCTTTACATTTAACACTTGCATTTAGGAGTAGTTGCTAGATAAAACATCAATTTAATCGACATTCCAAACTAAGGACTAATTGTAGTAGACTAGGATTTGACTAAGGACCTCTTACATTGCTTCCCTGTGGAATTGATAAACATGACTCCACTAGAGCTCTGTATTAGTTGAGCGATATGTATACTTGCATTTGAAATTGTGACTTTACAAAATCATTATAAATATATAAATCTGGGTTCATAATATCTTGCATATTAAAAGTTGCATCAAGTTTTTGTCGTCATTGTCGGGGGTTTAAATCTTCTAGTAGTGGTGTCCAATTCTTGTATTTTTAGGTATATAAAAACTCACGGTCAATAGCCTCTAATCATTTTGAACTTCACTATCCTCTTCTTAAAGTTAAAAACTTTTTACATTTCTTCACTTCACAAATTTATATTAACTTAAAGATTTCATAAAGTTTAATTCTTTTCTTTTTACATGAATCTTTAAATATTTTTAATACTTCAAAAATACAAATTTCTTTATTTAAAATAGAAAAACATAGTCTTATTCTCTTTTACCAAATATCTTATTCTCTAGAATTAACCTTATTATTGAAAATTTTTACGTAAATTTACTATATATTTAAAAACATAAATATAGTTATCTAAAGTTAACTCCTAACACCAAAGATCATGTTAAATTTAAAATTTTGAAAATATAGTTAAATGAGGACAAATAAAATTAAGTTCCTACTTTTTTTTAAAAAAAAAGTAATTTTTCTTCCCCCCTCCCCACCCCAAACTTAAATTTTGAAAAGATTTAGCATGAAGAACTTAAAAATAAAGGGTGGAAGAAAACATTAAATACATAAAGAAAATACATACCTTTTGAAGGTTCTGATTTTTGAAAATAAATTCTGAAATACTACAGATGCTAATACGAAAAACTACAAGGCTTAAAACATTAAATTGCACATAATACATATAAAATCTGCTGAGAAAGAGTTAATTACAATACATATAACAAAATGCTGAAACTAACAACAGAACTAAACTAAATTATAGAAATGAAAATAGTTTTACAAATTATAGTTTCACATTACAACATAACAAAAGAGTCTCAAAATCTAATAAGCAAAGCAGTCTCAACAATATCACAAAACCCATAACATAGTCACAAAGTACAATCACATACAAACTAACAAAGAGATCACAAGCCATCATCTTCTTCCTCATTAACATCCAACTTTTGCTGCTGAAATGGAGTATAAACAAGGTGAATAGGGAACTGAACTGAATGATCACCCTTCAAATATCTTACTAAAGTATCATCATAAGCAGCATCATATTCAAACTTCTGCCGAATCGAATCATCTATATGAGCATTTCTGGCATACATGTTTTATAATCTATGACCCGTCCTTAAAATATCCCCCTGTTGAATCATCATCTGGTCCAATAGTTCCGTGTTACTGGGGTCACTAAAAATAGGATTACTAAAAGTAGGGGTCCTAGAAGTATAAGAAATATCCCTACACTTACTTCAAGATCTTCAATCAACATGAGACTCATAAGTCTTAATGTTTGCAGGCCCAATAGGTCTTCGAGGCTTAATCCTCTCCTCATCTGGTTTGAAATCAACTCCTGACTGCTCACAAAGTGTGTGAATAAGAGCAGGGTGTGCCAATCTACCAGTGGTCTCTCCCAGACCAATAGATTGAGTGTTCATATAAATAATAGAGCCTACATTTATGTCCATCACTTGTTGAATACAGAAGTTCAGAATGGCTCTATCCTTGGTCACTTGTTGGAATCATTCTCTTGGAATCATTCTCCCAGAAATAAAATAATGCAGGCCTTAGATACTACATTTAGCATAGAAATTGACTTTAACTCCATTCTTTACGAAAGTTGACTTTAACTCCATTCTTTACTTTCCAAGCCCCAAAAGAAATTGTCAGAAAAGAAATTACCTCATCTAAGGCCTCATTTGTAGTAGAAAATGAATGATACTGACATCTATAAACATCCTCTAATTGATAAAACTAATTTATTTTTCTTGGAGTAAACTCGACCCATTTTCCAGGAAAAAAACAAAATCATCAGAAGCCTCTGGAAAGTTAGCATAAAATTCCATAACTATCCCAACTATCGCATCAACAGTAAAATAATAGAAGTTTTCCCCCTGTCGAGCGATAATTAATCGTTCAACTTCTCCTCCTGGATTTTTGAAACCAAGATTCAGAATCACTTTTTTATTTTCATGAAGATTATGAATAGCTAACAAGTTTTTGCTCATCATAACCTATTTTTCTTTTGCTCACTCCAGGTGTCATAGGAAATCTAAGAAAAATTTTAAAAAAATCCGAATAAATTCCAAAATTCCAAAAATTAAAATGTAAAGCACTTTAAACTTAAATTCACTAAGTAAGAGTTCTTCACCAAATTATTTTCTCAAAATCTCTTAATAAAATTTCAAAACTTTCGGATCTAGGCAATGTGAGAAAAATCCTTGGTAAAAATGAACAAAATTTAGTTTAAAGTGTAGCTCTTACCTAGAGAAGATGAAATTTGAAGTTCCTTTGCCTTTAAATTGCCTCAAGTCTGCCCAAAACCAAGCCATAGGTGTGAAAATCAAAGGTTGAAGGTAACTCAAGGGGTAAAAATGGAGGTTTGCAGTGAAAATCACAAATTTAAGGGTCTAAGGACTGCCCTCGGGTTGAAGGCGCCGTCGGCGCCCATTCCAGCGCCGTCGGCGTTGAAGGCACAAAATTCATTTCCATCTCCAACATAATTATCATAAATAGGGATCATGGGCTCACAAGGTAGTAAAACTTTTTCCTAACTTTCATATGGCACTCGGGATTGACTGCAAATCAGAAAAATTGTAGAAGGATGCCCAAGTCCACAAATTGACCCATTCATAATGACTCCCATAACAGATTTAAATATGATTGATCCTATATCAATGGATTTTTCCATTTGAATGCAATAATTTAAAATAACACTTTCTTTACACTTTCTCTTTCTTTGGTGACTTTACTAATCTTCATAGTAGGGAGTAATTTTGCAGAAATAAAGAAATGCCACTGCTTCAAAATTGGATTAAGTGATGAAGCAAGGAAACTATTATATCCCTCATCTCGTACTTCCTACATATCAATTTCATCTGTCAGAAAATTATAAAATCTTGCATCAAATCTCGTGTAGGGACAAAATTTGTATAATGACAGATTGGAACATTTTATATCATATACAATTTATTAATCAACGCAAGAGTAAATGATACTGCCTTACCTCGTACGAAGACAACTCCTTGGGTAATTCCATGTAAATTTGCACAAAAATCCTTTACTAAAGGTACAACAACTACAACGGTAGTATAACACAAAACTTCCCATCGCCTTTGCAAAATGATCTTATCAACGGAGCACTTGGATTGATCAATTCATGATTAACAAAATCTCTCCTTGATCGATCTCTTCTTTGTAATAACTTTGTAATATAATCTTTGGACGTTGAAACTAATATACTTTCTTCTATTGAAAACTCCATACCTTGAAGTATTTCTGGAATTGAAAGCCATGGAATCTGAAAGCCATGGAATCCTTGAAAGCCATGGAATCCAAAATAGGAAGTTTCTAGTCGTCCAAGGCAGTTTTTAGGACTTTAAAAACACCTCTTGACGGTTATTATGGAGCGAATTCCCACCAAAGTCTGCCTAAATCGTGAAACTGTTTTGGGTGCAGTCGGGGCTCCAATTGGCGCTACCGACACTGAAGTCCGTTTTCTTGGGTGTCGCCGCCAGTGGCCAAAATTTGTGACTTTCATTTTTGTTCAATTTAATTTTAAATTTTCCTCCAATACCAATACTTGACTTAATTTATAATAAATGCAATTGTGTAGGATTATTATCACTTATCAAATAAAGTAGTAATACATAAACATATATGTATGAGTTGCCTCCCACAAAGCGCTTGGTTTAACGACGTTAGCCGTACATACCATTTGTTTAGTTGGGTTGACTTAACATTAAAACTTCTTTAAATTGAGGCATGTGACCTTCATAATAGTGTTTCAAACGATGAACGATGCCCATTAACTTTATGCCCATTAACTTTAATATCTTTCCAGTGTTAAGATCTTTAATAACAACAGTTCCATAATGATAGACTTTAATCACTTTAAATGGTCCTAACCATCTGGATTTCAGTTCTCCTGGAAAAATTTCAATCTTGTATTATAAAATAGAACTTCTTGTCTAGATTCAAATTTCTTCTTAATAATCTTCTGATCATGTCATTTTTTCATTTTCTGGTTATAGATTTTTGTATTATCATATGCTTCATTTCTTATTTCTTCAATTTCATTGAGTTACAATAATCTTTTCTCACTAGCATATTTTAGATTAAAATTAAATTCCTTAATAGACCAAAATGCTTTATGCTCCAATTTTACTGGTAAGTGGCATGTTTTTCCAAAAATCAATCTGTGTTCGGACATTTTTATAGGAGTCTTATAAGCAGTTTAGGAGTCTTATAAGCAGTTCTTGCAGTTCTTTATGCCCATAATGTAGTATCTAGTCTAGCAGACCAATCCAATTTATAAGGATTTATAGCTTTTTCTCAAATGTGTTTAATTTCATAATTTGATATCTCTGCTAGACTGCTAGTCTGAGGATGATAAAATGTAGAGAATCTACGCATAATATCATATTTCATTTTTGATTCTCTTATTTTTAAAATAAGATCCTCCATCAGTAATGATTACTCTTGGCATTCCATATCTTGTAAAAATATTTTTAAATAAAAATTTAGAAACACTCTAAGCATCACATCTGGGTACAACAATGACTTCAATCCATTTGGACATATAATCAACAACAAGTAATATATATAAGTTTCTAAATGAAGGCATAAATGGTCCCATAAAATATATTCCTCACACATAAAAAATTTCAACTTCCAATGTGTAATTTAGAGGCATTTCATTTCTTCTAGAATATTTCCTACTCGTTGACATTCATCGCATGTTTTAATATATTCATTAACATCTATAAAAATACTAGGCCAATAAAATCCAGCTTACAAAATTTTATATACAGTTCTATTTATTCTGAAATGTCCTCCGAATTCAAAATCATGGCATCTTTTAATTATCTATTGAGTTTCTTCATAAGGCACACATCTTCTAACAGTTAGATCTTTACATTGTATATATAAGTATGGGCTATCTATAAAATAGTCTTTTGAATCATATATAAATTTATTTAATTATGGATTTTTTTATATCAGGTGGTGAAATATCACTTACAATATAATTTACTATATCAGCATACCACGGTACATCTATTTCATCAATATTATATAACTGTTCATCAAGGAAATTTTCTAAAATTTCATTTGCAAAATTAATTAATATTTCTATTTCTATTCTAGACAAATGATCAACTATTTGATTATCATTTCCCTTTCTATTAACTACTGTAAAATCAAACTCTTGCAATAGAAGTATCCATCTAATTAATCTTGGTTTAGCATCCTTCTTTTGCATTAAGTATTTAATAGTAGAATGATCTTTATGCACTATACATTTAGTTCCAAGTAAATATGGTCTAAATTTATCAAAGGTAGAAACAATAGCTAATAACTCTCTTTCAGTAGTAGTATAATTAATTTGGGCATCATTTATAGTCTTACTAGCATAATATATAACTTTGAAAGCTTTGTCGTGCCTTTGTCCTAATACAGCCCCAATAGCATAATCAGTAGCATCGTACATTATTTCAAATGGTTTTTCCCAGTCAAGTTATACTATTATAGGTGTAGTGACTAAATTTTTCTTTAATAATTCAAATGCTTTTATGCATTCCTCATCAAAATCAAATTTCGTATCTTTTTCTAAAAGATGGCATAGCGACTTAGTTATTTTTGAAAATTTTTTATGTAGCACATGTAAAAACCAACATGTCTTAGAAAACTTCTCACCCCTTTAACACTAGTAGGAGGTAACACTAGCCCTTTAACACTAGTAGGAGGTGGTAATTTTTTTATAACTTAGATTTTTGCAGGATCTACCTCCATGCCATTTTCAAAAATTTTTTGCCCAAGTGCAATACCTCATGCAACCATAAATTGACATTTTTCCCAATTTAACACTAGGTTCATTTTTTCACATACTTCTTGAAATTTTTCTAAATTATTAAGACATAACACAAACAAAGTCCCAAATATAGAAAAATCATCCATACACACTTCCATTCCATGTTCTATAAAATTGCTAAAAATTGACATCATGCATCTTTGAAATCTTACAGGTGCATTACATTGTCCAGAAGACATTGTACAAAAAGAAAATGTTCCATATTAGCTTGTAAATGTTGTTTTCTCTTAATCCTCTAGAGCAATTAGAATTTGGTGATAACCAATAAATTCATTTAAAAAGTAATAATATTTATTCCCAACCAATCTATCCAACATTTGGTCTAGAAAGGGTAAAGGAAAGTGATATTTTAATTTTCTATAATCAAATTTTCTATAATCAATGCAAATTCTCCAACCAGTTACTTGTCTTATTGGTGTTAATTCATTTTTCTCATTTTCTTCAATAGTTACTCCTCCTTTCTTCGGAACACGGTGAATTGGGCTTACCCAAGCACTATCTGAAATAAAATATATAATTCCAGCATCTAACCATTTTAAAATCTCTTTTTTAACAACTTCTTTCATTATTTGGTTTAATCTTCTTTGAGGATTAGCTTTAGGTTCATATTATTCATCTAATAAAATTATGTGAATACAAATTGAAGGATTAATTCCTTTAATATCTTCTAAAGTCCATCCAAAAGCCTTTTTATAATTTTTCAACATTTCTATCAACTTCTATTCTTAAATTTTAGTTAACTCAGAAGATATAATAATTGGCAATGTAGATGACTCTCCTTAAAATACATACTTTAAATGGGCAGGTAATATCTTTAATTGAAGTTCACGTGGTTTAATACTTGAAGGAATAAGATTTTTACTATCATTTTTCAACAAGTCTAACATTTCAAAATTGCCCTAAATATAATCCAAATCTTCTTCTTTCATTTCATCTTCATTCTAAAAAAATTCTCCTTTAATTTATTTTCGAACTCATTCTTAAACTGTTCAATACTCATATAATTAGCTACTTCCATCCTGAAACATTTATTATCTTTTTCTATTGCAGGATATTTCATAGCTTTTGCTATATTAAATTTCACTTCTTGATCATTAACTCTCATTATTAATTCTCCTTTTTTCACATCTATTACAGCTCTTCCTGTTGCAAGAAATGGTCTCCCTAAAATAATAACAATCTTTTTATCTTCCTCCATATCCAATACTATAAAGTCTAGAGGGAAAATAAATTTATCCACTTTTACTAGTACATCCTCTATAACTCCTTTTAGATAAGTTATTGATCGATCAACTAACTGAAGTGTTATAGTTGTAGGGGAAATTTTTCCCAAATCTAAATGTTTAAAGATCGATAAAGGCATAAGGTTGATACTTGCTCCTAAATCACATAAAACTTTTCAATAAAACTATTCACCATATGCACAAGGTATAGTAAAACTACTAGGATTTTTAAATTTTTCAGGAAGTTTTTTCTGAATAATAGCAGTACACTCTTCACTAAGTGCAACAGTCTCATGTTTTGTAAACTTCTTTTTCTTATGTAGTACATCCTTCATAAATTTCACATAACTTAGCATTTGTTCCAAAACTTCAACAAAAAGAATATTTATCGTTAACTTTATAATGATTTCCAAAAAAATTGTAAATTATTTATCTTTATTCTTCTGTTTCTGTCTTTGAGGAAACAGAGGTAATGGTTTTTCTAAAGGAACCTGTGTTTGTTCATTTTCATGTTGATCATTTTCCATTTCTTCCTTCTCTTCATCAACTTCAGTTTCTCTTTAGATCCCTGTTTCAATTTCATTTTCTCTTTGGATCACTGTTTCAACTTCTTTTCCACTTCGTAATTGGATAGCTTTAATTTGCTCTTTATTTTGATATTTTGGATTGACTTTTGGAGTACTCAGAAGAATTTCAGAAGGTCTATTACTAAGTGCAGTAGAAATATGTCCTAACTGATTTTCAATATTTCTAATAGCAGCCCCTTGATTATGTATTTGATTTCTCAAATTCAACATCACTTCTTCCATCATCAACTTATTTTCCTTAACTTGTAGGTTAGGGTTGGAGTTAAATCCCAGAGGATAATAAGGTCGATAATTAGGATTTCCTAGATTGTTCAAATTTCCAGATGGATTCACCAGATTATTTTAATTATTCCAACTAAAGTTAGGGTGATTTTTCCATCCAGGGATAAAAAAGTTAGAATAAGGATTGTTATTTTGATTATTTATAGCGTTTAAAGTTTCATAAGATGATTGAGTATCAATAATCTATCCTAGTGAATTTTCCTCGAGTACTGGGGGTATTTGAGAATAATTCACTCCAATTTGATCAATCTTTTCAGAAATAGTAGTAATTTGAGATGCTAAAATAGACATTTCATTAGAATCATAAATACTAGTTACTCTCTTAGGATATACTCTTTTAGAGGGCCATTGAAAATTGTTAGTAACTATTTCTTCAATTAAACAATAGTAAATAATATGCTTCATCAAAAGGTTTTGACATTAATGATCCGCCCGCAGCAGCTTCTATACTTCTATAATAAATCTAAGTGATCCTACTAGTCCATTGTAAAATGTTTGAATTATTAATCAATCTGGTAAAGCATGGTATGGACATTTTCCAATAAGATCTCTAAATCTTTCTCAGGCTTTATATGTCAATTTCCCTTTAAACTGACAAAAAGATGTAATATTATTTCTAAGCTTAGCGGGTTTTAAGGGTGGAAAATATTTAGCCAAAAATTTTTGTGATAGTTCTCCCCAAGTTCTAATAGATCCAGGTGCTAATGAATTTAACCAAGCCTTGACTTTATGCCTTAATGAAAAAGGAAAAAGCCTAAGCCTAACAACATCATTAGACACTCCGTCATATTTAAATGTAGCACAAATTTCAAGAAAACTAGCAAGATGTAAGTTAGGATCTTCAGTAGGTGATCCTCCGAACTGATTATTTTATACCATTCAGATAATAACAGGTTTAAGCTCAAATGAATTTGCAACAACATCAGGATTTTGAATAGTCAAGTGAAGTTCATTTGCTGTCGGATTCACATAATCTTTTAAAGGTCTTTGTCGATGCTCATTTATTAGATTATCTAAGTTATTTGCCATTTCTCTTAAATTTTTAATTTCTCTTTGTTGTTTTTGAATTTTTCTAATAGTACGTTCTAATTCTAAATCATAAGGTACTAAACCTTCAGATCAAATATTTTGCATAAACAAATAAAGTAAGCAAAGTAAAATTCTAAAAAATAAACACTCTTAAATAAAAATATAGCTCTTTTTGGATTTTTTATTTTTTATATTTTTTTGTATTTTTATGGTACATATATTATCTTTATATTTCCTAACTTATCAAAACTATTTGATATAACCATTACCTTCCCCGACAACGGTACCAAAAACTTGATCCTTAATTTCTAATATGTAAGGATTTATGAAGTTGACACCACACCGGCACCAAAAACTTAATCCATGTACTAAAAGTAAGTTGTGTAAAATATATATAAGTATAGGCAATTATTAATGGAATTCTACGTAATTATACGTATCATTATCAAGTAATAATGACTTTCTATTTAAGCCCCAAATATCGATCCCACGGGGAAGGTTTAAATTTGCAATGATAAATTTTACTAAGAAATTCACAGAAAGTCAAATGAAATTACTGTCACTAATTTTGAATGTTGAGATAAAAACTAAATTACCTAACTATTAGCAAAACATAAATGCAAGATTTAAACAGTAACTACTAATCTACTAACTATGTTTATGTAATGAAGATTTTTTATGTGAAAAAGCATCCTTCCCACTACAATAAATTTTCAGTGAAATGAGATGAGATAAATGTTTATAATATATATTGTACCAAATAGGAGCAGTTTTATTCTCTACCCTGATGCAGTGCATAGAAAATCATTGGCTAATCCCAGGTTTAGTCCCTAAATCCGTGGCTAGGCTCGGAGGATATCGACTCCCACTCTAGAGCTCCTGTTTTTGACCTGCTGCAGTCATCTTGTAATTTTCGCTTTAATTTTTAAACACTAAGACCAAATTGGGGATTTTTTGTCTTTTAGTCTGTCACCCTAAAGATTCTCCAATTCTACACCCAACAAAGAATATTTTTCTATTTATTTGCACTTAACTTCATGAACAAATTTCTCCTCCATGAAATCAAATGTGATCCTCGCTCTGTCGTAGAACTCATACTCCATTTCCCAGATCAAATATTTCACAACACATTTTAACAATTCAATTGACCAGATCAAAATGTAAATTAAATTTATTTAATATTTTAATATTGACACATCCATGTTATCTCTTCATTTCACCATATCTCAGAGTAGGGAGAAAGATAGAGGACACCATATCTATAGGTAGGGAGAAAGATAGAGGAAACTACTCAGACTTCATGAGAAAGACACAACAAAACACAAATTTCATATATAAAAGAAAGTTCATACAATATTAAAAAATAAATAACACTTTTCTAAGACTCTTTCTCAAAGTAAATCCCTTGTAACCTTTCCTTAGAAATGCAAAAAGAAGGTATCTCTCACTTTTCCCCTTCTCCAACACTCTTATAAAATGTTTCACACTTAATCTCACCACACAAACTCTAAATTATAAAAGAAAACTCACTAATTGACTCCACTAATTGACTCCAATCTAATTGACTCCAATGTGGTGGTGGAATAAAAATGGATTATGAAGAATGGTGAAAAAAGAGCATGGTGGAACGTAGTGGAGTGAAAAGGAATGTGAAGGAGTGAAGGAGGGAAGGAGTCTGTTTTCTAATAAATTTTGGCCCTAAATAGAGCCTAGGGTCGGTTCTCCAATAGGTTCCTCCAAAATCTCTTCAAAAATCGTTTAAATACGTCGAATCTTCTAGAAATAGAGGCTGAACCGACATTAGCACCGTCGGCGTCATTCTGGCACCATCGGCACCAGTGTCCCGCAATTTAATTTGCTGCTCTCTATTTAAAGGCTTCATTGGCGCTGAGTAAAATTCTCAGTCAGTTCTATTGTTCTACGCGGTCGGCACTGCCCTTGGCACGGTCGACACTGAGTATTTCTTCAAAAACATCATTTTGACTCTAAATTCCATCATTTTTGCTTCCTTTTTGCTTTAAGTCCTAAAAAACAACTTGCAAGAAAACATCAAAATAACTTCTATTAAAGTGCAATATCACCAAAAATAAGTATAAAATATGGGTCTAAAAATGCATATATTTTCGGTGTATCACACTACTCACCAACTTTGAATTACATCTTGCTGACAGATAGTGGAGAACCACAGAGCTATAAAGAAAACTTAGTAGATGAATACTCTAGCAACTGGGAGCTCGCCATGAAGGAGGAGATGGGTTCCCTTCTGAGAAATCAGACATGGGATTTAACAGAACTTCCCCCCAGGGTAGAAGGCATTGCACAAAAAGTGGGTTTACAGGGTAAAGACTGAGTTTGATGGCAGTAAAAGGTACAAGGCTAGACTTTTTGCAAAAGTCTTTCAACAGAAGAAAGGCATTAATTACTCTGAGATCTTTTCTCGTGTGGTAATGCTCACAACCATTAGGATGGTACTGACTATGGTTGCTATCGAAGATCTATTCCTAGAGCAATTAGATGTGAAGACAGCTTTTCTTCATGTAGACCTTGAAGAAGACATCTATATGCACCAGCCTGAAGGGTTCGTGGTACAAGGAAAAGAAGATTCAGTTTGCAGACTGAAGAAGAGCTTGTATGGCCTGAAATAAGCTCCCAGATAGTGGTACAAGAAGTTTGATAAATTTATGCTCAATGTAGGGTACAACAGTGTCAAACAGATCACTGTTCCTATGTCAGGTACTTTGATAATTCCTATATCATCCTGTTGTTATATGTGGATGATATGCTCATTACAGAGGCAAACATTGACGAGATAAATAATCTCAAGAAGCATATGTCAGAACACTTTGCAATGAAGGATTTGGGAGTGGTAAAGCAAATCCTTGGCATGAGGATTGTTAGAGATTGAGTCAAGGGCACGTTGAGTCTTTCACAGGATGAATATGTGAAAAAGGTGCTTAGCAGCTTCAACATGGAAAAGGCCAAGCCAGTTGGCACACCCTTGGGCAGTCACTTCAGACTCAGCAAAAATTAGTCTCCCAAGGCAGAGGAGGAACAAGACTACATGAGTAAAGTTCCTTACGCTTCAGCTATTGGTTCACTCATGTATGATGTGGTCTGCACCAGACCAAATATTGCCCATGCAGTGGGAGTTGTGAGCAGATACATGAGTAATCCAAGGAAGGAACATTGGGAAGCTTTGAAGTAGATCTTGAGATACCTCAGTGGATCTTCAGAAACTTGTTTGTGTTTCTCAAGAAAAATCTTGGAGGTACTGAGTTATGTCGATACAGATTTAGCTGGAGACATTGAAAGTAAGAATAGTACTACAGGTCATGTTTATAGTCTTGGAGGTACTATAGCGTTATGGGGCTTAAATCTACAAAAGATAATTTCTTTGTCCACTACAGAAGATGAGTATGTTGCAATGTTGAGGACACTAAGGAGATGATATGGCTGCAGAGTTTCTTGGTGGAATTGGGTAAGGTGGTTCAGAAAGGCACTCTCGACAGTGATAGCCAGAGCGCCATATTCCTAGATAGAAATCCAGTATTTCAATCCAGGACTAAGCAAATTCAGATCAGGTATCACTTTATTTGATCATTGTTAGATGACAGACAGTTGCTACTTGAGAAAATTTGTGGAAGCACAAACCCTGCTGATATGTTTAGAGACCAAGGTCATTACACTTGAGAAACTGAATTTGTGCTCGACTTCAGTTGGTATTCTAGCTTAAAGACAAGGGCTTTGAGTTGCAGAGGTGGAGAACATCACACTTGAAGAAAAAGGATGATGCAGCCAAGGGAAGGTGCAACTAGTGTCCTGGAATCCAAGTGGGAGAATTGTTGGGATTAGTGGAGATTCGGTCCACTATAATAATTAGGAAGTAACTTTTATTCCTTATTTGATTTCAGCCTGCACCACCAAGTTCCCTCTCCCCTTGATGCGGTCCCGCCAAATTCTTCCTGCAGTCCCGCCAACTCCTCACACGGCACCGCGTAACCGCGTGAGATCTTCCCAAAGTTTTCATCTTTAGGCTTCTTTCTCATGTTATAAAAGGGGGCCCGCTCACCATCCAAAACACTCTCTTCACAATCACTTCTGGAAAAAAGAAGAAAAAAAAGGCTTGTCTTTTTTTTTTTGGACTTTTGTGCTAGTTGGCTTAGAGGATTCCTTTTGTTTTCCCTTCTTTTCTCTTTTGGCTGTAACTTATTTAGAGAGAGGGGAAGAGAGAGAGAGGTGAAGAGAGAGAGAGAGGAAGAGATAGAGGAAGAGAAAGAAAAAGGAAGATTTTCTTTTGTAAATGTCGAGGCGCTCGATGGTGTAATTTTCTCAAGTAGTAAAATCCTGTGCAGCTCCGTGGAAGTAGGCAATTTGCCGAACCACGTAAATCTTGTGTCTCCTTTTTTTTGTTGGTGTAATTTTTCTCGATCTATTTTTTCTCTTTATTTTTATCATTTTTTCATAACAATAAAAACACTCTTTTATAATGTAGGAACAAATTTTCCAAGAGTCTCCCTTGGCACCACTTCAAAATCTATCCAAATTCAATGCATTTGGAAAATTAACTATCTTTGGCACCTAGGCGCCGTCTTCTCCAGATTTTGACATGTAGGTGCCTATTCAATTATTGAAAAGGCTACCTTTTGACTCAAAAATTTGTTCTTTTTATTAAAGGAAGAATCACAACATAGTATAGATGTTGTTACAACTTTGCTGTCGACAGTGAGGGAAACCCCCTAGGGATTATATGCCATGATGATGTTGATCTAATGCTAACAACAATCAAGAAGATGGTAAAAAGGATGGTTGCTTGGCACATTCTTCCACAAGAATGCTTACCTAGCAGCTGCGTATTCAACATCAATGAGGAAGGAGATTGCATTCCACCACACTTTGTCATTCATGACTTTCTGCAACCATTCTGCATGACATCATTTTTAAGTGAATGTTGCATTCTTTTTAGGAAAGAACTATGAATTGTTGGTCCATGTGAGTTTTAAGGGACAACTAAGGTCTCACTACTGTTTAGATCAATATTGGTATTATAAGGAAATGGGGCTGACCTGAAGTTCCAGAAGAAGAGTCTCCATCACATTCAGATGGATGCATGAAAGCAAGGTTCCGTACAGATACCATCTAGATCAAGACTTGAAGGGATTAAATTCCTTGGAACAGTGGTAAATTTGTAACAACACACCTAAATTTAAGAGGACTTCTATTCTGGAGGATGTCTTAAAAGGCGAGGATGTATCCTCATAGTTACAGATCGTCAAGAAAGCATTAGAATGTTAAAATGAAAACTCAGCTCTACTGACAGTGATCCTTATTTTGATTTCATCATTTTGACATTATTGGACTATGTAATATAGTTGTGTCTGAGAGATCAACAATTCGTTATTATCATTGAACAATTCAATGAAAATTTGATTTGTTTGAAAATTCTGCTTTGTGCAATTGGTTTGAGGCTATTGGACCAAGTGTGTCTTGGCTCTAAAATTTTCAAAGAATTATGATACTCCACAAAGTTAATAATGACAAAAATAAACACGCTAAAAATGAAATTGAAATGAACAATCACATAAGAAAGTCGACAATCATGAAAGAAAATAAAGAAATGATTTAAAACCAAGTCTCTCATAAACTTCACAAACTAAACTAAATGAAATCAAAACAGAATTCAAACGCAAACTCTGACATGGATAGGTAAAATCTTCTCACCTTATCGCTAGCGTCACTCTTCTCTCTACGTAGGCCAAGGTTTCCTTCAAAGGGAATACTAGGTCATCGGTATTGTACGAACGAGGTTTAACTTTTTCTGCAAGAACAACATCTCTTCTAATACAAACATTTTCAATTTAAACGTCACAAAATCTTTGAAATTTTAATTTCCAAAAAATGAAATTCAGGGGTCAGTGCTGGGATTTTGAATTCCACCTCCACAAATTTTGCATTCCATCCAAAAATTTTTTGCATCCAGAAATTGTATTTCTTAGGTCAATGCAAGGATTCTGACTTCTGTCTCCAAAAATTTTGTATTCTATCAAGAAATTTTCATCATTCAGAAATTGAAATTCTGGGTTCAGTGCAGGGATTCTGACTTCCATGTCCACAAATTTCAAATCCTATCCAGAAATTTTCTGCATCCAGAAATTGAAATTCTATAGTCAGTGCGAGAATTCTGATGCCCTTCTAAATTCCAAAATCGGTGCAAGGATTCTGATTCCTTCTTCTTCACCTTTTAGGTTGGATGTAAGTCCCAATGTCTTTTGTGGGTCACCAAATTATAAGTTGTCGGTCGCCATAATAGATATCCTGATGCCCAATTTAATTTAATATGTATATATATAATTTTGAAATAGGTAATATTTTTAAATTTTTAAAATACAAGATTGAACCAATCTGATATCCTCAGTAGTTTAAATAAATGAGCATAAATGCATCCATCCCAAAGAATAGATACACTAATCACTCGTAAGGCTCAATTTAATAAATTAAAAAATTTATGACATCTGTTCAAGTCTGCAAAAACTATTTTTTTATGTTGATCGATAAGTTCCCCTATTTAGCATGAAAAATTAAATAAGGTGTATATTAAGCTGTGTTCTTACAGTTTCTTATAAGGGTAAGCCCCTATAGTTAATAACTGCTTAGATAACCAAAGTCACCTAAGAAAACTCTGGATTAAGAAGGGAATATTCTCTTCAAGAATTTCAATGGATAGGACTTTTCAAAAGATCGGACCAAAGGAGTGTGAAATGGGAATGATTCCAATTTGGAACATTTTATTTTGGAATCTAAAGGAAGAAGAACTAGGGGAGGTCATGGATCTTGAGGAGAACCTCAGTGACTTCTCAAGATATTCTATAGTTTGGCTTCAGTTTTGGGGAGAAGAATTATTTAAAGGTTACATCCTGCCAATTTTATTAATTAGGGCTTACATTTATGCGAGATGGTCGCACAAATAGCCTGAAAGATGTGAGGGTTTAGGTAGTCACGAACGACAATCTCAGAATCCTAAAATAAGTTAAAGCTTAAATTGTATAGTAGAGCTATACAAAGGCCTAAAGAAGTGTTAAGGATTTATATTGCATTTGACGGACAACCTTGAAATCCTATGACTTGTTATTTAATTCTAAGAAAATATGTGTTGTTGTAGATCCTCATACTATTGCAGATCCTCATGTTATTGCAGATTGATACCCACAGAGTTATCTCCAAGCTTCTCGACGAAGTAATAGTCCTAAAATCTAAGGTTTAAAGGTTTAAATGACAAGTTTAAGTTCAATCATTATGGGGGGGTTAAAGTTGATTAGAGTGACACGTGTTAGGAACCCACAATTCCCTCGTTCCGGTATCACTATTTTCTTTTGAATTTACTTAGCTTAACAGAGTTGTAAAACCCATTTAAACCCAAGAGATCTATTTAGCAACCATGGGTTACCTCCTCCGAGGGACTCCCATAAATTAAAAAGGATGTTTAAGTTTAGTGTCATTTCAAAGGAATTTATGGTTACTTTTGAAACAATTTGTTTTAGATTTTTTGAAAATGTTGATTAATTTTTAAAATGGTTTTTTTTTTGCAAGTAAAGTACCAAACCAAGCAGTATAATATTTGGAAGCAACAATAGATTGCATAAACTAAAATGATGGAAATTAAATAACACGGTAAAAGTGTACATGTCATCTTCTCGGCATTAC
>NW_018244280.1:0-45606 GCF_001263595.1 Phalaenopsis equestris | reverse complement strand
ATCTTCTCGGCATTCCCGCTAAAAGATTAGCTTTTACAACATGTATATAATTTTGCAGGAAATTTAAATAAATTGCATGAGTAGATGGAGATGTAGTTTATAAACCCTCAAACCATGACTCAAAACCCTCAAACCATGACACCCTCAAACCATGACTCAGTGAATCCCAAAAGATCTTAGTGGATGATTTTCTAGAACAAAATATAGCAAGTTCAATTTGTCCTTCAAAATTTTCAGGAGATTCCAAAGTGTTCGGGGAATGACCCTGAACAACTTCTAAAATCCCTTAAAATGTTTCGAGTTCATTTTAAATTTATTATATTGTTTTACTAATCACCCCAAGGTCAAATTGAAATTACTCCATTACTCAGTGATTCGTGACATTTTAATTATCCCAAGACTGTGGCTCTCAATTAAGTGTTGATATCTTACTTAAAAGTTATGTGGGTGGATGCCCCTAGGGCAAGTTTATGTAATTAAAGATTTTGTGCTCAACATAAATTTTGGGTTTGTAGTGTTTAGAGGTGTTGATTATCAATCATCTTATCTTTTCTAAACCTCGTTAAACAATCTTGGATAAAGCCTAGCTCACTACCAAGCCCTTAATAATTTCAGTGGATAAATTTGCAATTATTAGAATTTTAATTTAAGTAATACAGATCCTTATTAAAAGATCATATCATATCAAATTGTGGGCTTAAAATAAGTTAATTATCATCTTCCTAACCTATGCCCATTACTTTAGAATCCCTTAAGTTTAATTAACTTCCAAATCCTGATAGTTTAGGATATTTCAATCTTACCCTTATCATGGAAAGGAGGCTAATTGATTTCTACCTTTTATCCCATTATGTTTCAAACATCCAAAAGAATTCATTAAGATCAAAGTTACCCATTTTTTCCTTTGGTTAATCCTAAAATTTCATTAAGACAGTAAAATCTAAAATTACCATTTAGCCCCTAGGGCTTTCCACTTCATAACTTATCCAAGTGAGACTGAAGTGACCTTGAAATTTCCATGAAGACTTAATGATGAGTTAATTAAAATGTTAGAGGAGAAAATGTGACCCTTTAAATTTTATTTAATTTAAATAATTATTCTAATTCAAAAATAAGATTTTTCAATATTAATTTATTTCATTAATCAAAATAAGATTTTTTTTATGAGAGAATTATTAGAGGTTCACCTAAGTCAGAGGAACACTTACACCAAATTTCATTATTTTTCAAATCAAATTTTAATTTTTAAAATTATTTAATGATTATATAAGTAGAAAATATATTTTATTACAAAAATTTTTATATTTTTATTAATTCTCTCAGAATCAGTAGAACTCAAAGAAACAAACTTTTCATTTTTTTGTGATTATTATTTATTTATTATAATTATTTTAATGAGAAATAAAGGAAAATACATTTTAGCATTTAAAAATTTATTTTTTAACTTAGAAAATTTAGGAAAAATATTTTAATGAGTCTTAAGTGATCAGGAAGCAATGAGGAGCATTTTGAACCATTTTCATATTTTAGCACTTTTTAATTATTTTTAATTAAAATATAGTTAAAAATGAAGTATTTTCTCAAAAATAATTTTTCTTTTTCCTAAGTGCCCCTGCTCACAAGGAACTCAAAAAACTACATTTCAAAATTTTCCTAAGTGTAATTAATTTAATATAATTATTTATGCAGAAATACATTTTTTCTTAGAAAATCAACTTTAGTGCTTAAACTTGACCAAATAAACTTCACTTTTACAGCGAGTCAACATGATTTTTCTATACAATGTGGAATTGATTTTTTTAATTTTTGAATAATACTTAATTTAAATAAAATAATACAAGTTATAAGCATTTAACTAACTATAGAAATGTACATAATTATCTAAACCATTCTGATATTTTTCCTAAGCTCCTATGACTATAGGAAACCTACTAAAATTCATCCCATAATTTTTTTAGTGATGTTTTACTTTATATAATTAATTTTAGCTAAAATAGCCACCCAAGCTTGAAAATTAGGGTTACATGCATAGAGATGCTCTTTGACCTTGGAAAAAACCAAAAAACTCCCCATCTGTCACGAGGAATGAAACCTCAAAGTTTCATGCCATGGTGGACAATATTTATTTAAAATAAATTAAAATACCATAGAGACTATTTAATTAATTAAAAATCAGGGACTTAACAAATAATTTTTATTTTCAGTTTACATTGTTTTCCTCTGCTCACAGAATAAGAGGGTATTTTTATATTATTTTATGATTTTCTATGCAAACTTAAGAATTTTTTAAGTTCTCAAATAAATTTAATTCATAAATCCTTGATTTTTCTACTTATCCAGCTCATCCTACGGCTGCTCCGAATTGCCACGCGAGGCTTTACCATTCAACGCTGCCTTCTGACTCAGCTGCCATGCATCCCATTGTATCATTCCATTCTTCTGTCCAGCGCGATCACAATCATCCAAACGATACACACGCCATCCAATAGTTCTCGGTCATCGTCTCCAAATGACCTAACCAGTAAGCCGTCCACACTAAGCCTTAAGATCTCGAGCTATACTCAACCAAATTGTTTTGTGTTTGTTCCTACACCTTTATCTACTCAAGAAAAACCTATCTATGTTGTTGATTGAGCATGAAATACAGTAAATATGCAAGGAAAATCAATTTAAGCTCGGATTGAGGGGAGAGTTCAATAACTTTGCCTGAGAGGTGTAGCCTCAATTAAATGGTTGGAGAAGCTTTAAAGGAGTCCAAAGAGCCTTCAGATGAGCTTTTGGGCTGAGGTGAATTGTCTAGTTGTGGTTTTGATCAAAGTGGTTTTTAGGTGTTGGTCTTCAGCTTGGTTAGAGGCTCTATGTGACGGAGCTTTTTGAGGGATTACCTCCTCTCAGTCTAGAGATGGTGTGTGCACAATTAATTGGACTTTGGTGGTCTATGGAGGTGTGGGGAATTATGCCCTCATTCTTGTAAGGAATTGACTTGAGAAATTGGCTTAGGGCAGTGGGTTTGATTGGCTGAAAATAGTGGGCTTGCTCTCAGGGAAATTTGGAGAAGCTCTGGTGGGATTTTGGTAAAATTTCCTTTAGGTTTCAAGCACTCTCCCCTTTGGCAATGAATAGCTCAACTTATAGCCATGGCCACTTGGCTGAGCTCAGGGGTGGCTGGTGGGTGCAATGGAGAGCTGAGGTGGAGGGTTGAATGGCACAAGTGACCAATCAGGGCTTGACACATTGTCTAGGTTCAATTAGGTTCAAGTTAAGGTATGGTGGCCCTCGATTTTGGCTCCTTCGGTGACTAGTTGGTCAGCCAGGCATGAGTTGGTGGTCAGGTGGTCAAGGGAGCCAGTGAGCAGTCTTAATGGTAATTAATTGGATTGGTGATGGGTTTTGGCAAAGATCTACTTAGCTTATGCATTTTAGGAAAGGAATCCCTTAATTTTGGGGACCCTTGGTCCATGGCCCATGTAGTTTAGGCTAAGTGGACCTATGTTGGTTCCTAGGGTCCACTTGGTGGCCGTAGTGGTCTTGGGTTGAGTAGTTTGGCTAGATTTAGTTAACATTGGGTCATGGTTCAATTTTGGGTCATTTCAGTTCAAGTTGAGCTAGGTTGGGCTAGAGTTTGGCTCGGGTCCAATTGATTGAGTAACTTGGTGTAGATGGCTGTCATGAAGATCTTTAAAAATGTTTGGAGTTATTTTGAATTGATTTGGAAGTTTAATTTGGTGGTATTTGGACATTTGGTCAATTTTATGGATATTGGGATAAACATGGGTTCAGGTTGGGATAGAGTTTGGCTATGGCCCAATTGATGTTTCAATTTGATGTGGGTGATTTTCATGAAGCGTTTTGGATAGAAATTGAGTGGAAATTTTGGGCTTATGACATTCAATTTGGTACATTTGGGGACATGGCTAATTTGGGGCAAAATTGGATGTTTTGGTCCAAGTTGAATTTGAGTAAAATTGGGGCTTGACCAAGGCCAGTTGATAGTTCAATTTAATTTTAGGAAAGTGTTTGAAAGAGTTTAAGATTCAAAATTGGGGTAATTGGATAGGTTTGGGGGTTCAACTAGTGAAATTTTGGATTAAGGTTAAATTGGGGATTTTGGGATTGAGGTTGAAACTGGGCTTGAAATTGTGCTCAATGGGGTGGTCCAAATTAGTTTTGGGTACATTTGAAATGATTTTGAGGGTTTTGGGACAATTTGGGTCACCTGGGGTATTTTTGTAATTTTTGGTAAAATTAAGGGAATTTTGGCAATTTTAAAAATTTTGGGGTGTTTAGGCCAATTTGGGTGGTTTCAAATGGTTTGAAATGATTTTTGGACAAAATTGGGTATTTTGGGTAATTTTGAGAATTTTGGTCAATTTTTGGGTTTGAAGGGTAGTTTGGTAATTTGGGTAGATTTTGGGGGAAAAAAGATAAGTTGGTTATTTTAGTAGGATTGGGAGCCATGGACCAATAAAATTTCGTACTTTGGGTCCTTCATGTACTGGTCTCAGCTAAACCCTAGCCTATGACTAGTGGCTTAGGGGACCATCTACACGAGTTTCCCAAGAGATTAAAGGACCGAAGCTAAACATGTTTAGGTTCAAAGTTGTGAGTGTAAGTGGGGTGTCAATTGTGTGTGTGTGAGATTGACCAAGGCCACACATCTCAGGGTTAACCCTAAAGCCAAACAATCCTATGGGACTCTTCTTGAGCTCCCCCATATTGGCTCCACCTACTAAGTGCTAGAGGTTAAAACCAACATGTGAAACTTTAAGCAAAGAAGAGTTTAGAGTTTCTAATTGTGAGGGTTCCTGAGGGTTCCTTTTCTAGTCCTCCTCCAGGAATAGTCAATAAGAAAGTCCTATGGCTAGACCTTAGGCTACTAATGAGGAAACTAGACCTCAACCAAAAGCGAGGTCAATAAATGAAACCCAAATAGGTGGGGTGTGCCGGGCTGGAACATCGCACGTATTAGTGTTGATTGAAAAGACCAACACAATCAACATGACTGTCTGAGTCAAGAAACTAAGAAAAAAACTGAAAAAATAGTAGACAATTTCCATTGGGGAGTAAACATGGACTCCTATTGGGGAAAAGGGACGAGATTTTATTAACAACCATTAAGAAAACTGACCGTTGCGGTGAAGATTTGATTTCAATTCGCAGTTTTGAAGGATAGATTTATGTGTGAGAAAAACTAGATGAAGTAAAAAGGCTCACATCCAACCCGAAACTTCACAATAGTGCAAAGAATGGCAACCATTAAGGACATTACGCAGGAAAGACAAGACTATACCAGTTCGGGCAACCGCTAGGGACATTACGTCTGAACTTATTCTAGTCAAAGAATGGAAACCACTCAGGACATTATGCCATACTTCATGGTGGGAATCGAAATTCAGGAATTAACCCCAAAAATTTCATGAGTGTGGGAAAAATTCTTGGATGGGATATGGAAAATATGTGGAATTTAATGGAATCAGACGACCTTGCACCGACCCTCAAATTTTTTTTAAAAGATTGCAATAGGAAGGGCTCCTAAAGCAACGCTGTATAGGATGTAACATCCTCAAACTCTAAAATATCATGAGTGCGGAAAAATTTCTTGGATAGGAAGTGGAAAGTATGTGGATTTAAAAGAATCGGATAACCTTCCCCCGACCATCAAATTTCGTTTGAAAGATTTCAATAACAAGGGCTCTTAAAGCAACACGGTATCACATGTAACATCCTCAACCTCTAAAATATCGTGAGAGCATAAAACATTTCTCGGATAGGAGGTGTAAAATATGTGGAATTTAAAGGAATCAGACGACCTTGCACCGACCTCAAATTTTGTTTGAAAGATTGTGATTGAAAGGGCACCTAAAGCTCTGTGGTATTATATTGAACATCCTCAACCTCTAAAATATCATGAGTGCGGAAAAATTTATCAGATAGGAGGTGTAAAATATGTAGAATTTAAATAAATTAGAGGGCCTTGCACCAACCCTTAAATTTCATTCGAAGGATTGAGATAGGAAGGGCTCCTAAAGCAACGCAGTATCGGATTTAACATCCTCAACCTCTAAAATATCATGTGAACCATTGCTAAGCAATGCAGAAACAGATGTTGGAATTCTCATCCTCTATAATATCGTGTGCACCATTGCCAAGGAATGCGGAATCGGATGTCAGAATCCTTATCCTCTAAAATATCATGTGCACTATTGCTTAGCAATGCAAAATCGGATGTTGGAATCCTCATCATCTAAAATATCGTGTGCACCATTGATAAGCAATGTGAAATCAAATGTCAGAATTCTCATCCTCAATATCGTGTGCACCATTGCTAAGCAATTTGAAATCGGATGTTAGAGTCCTCATCCTCTAAAATATCGTGTGAACAATTGCCAAGTTATGAAGAATCGGATGTCAGAATCCTCATCCTCTAAAATATCATATGAACCATTGCTAAGCAATGCAGAATTGGATGTCAGAATCCTCATCCTCTAAATTATAATGTGAACCATTGCTAAGCAATGCAAAATTGGATGTCAAAATCCTCATCCTCTAAAATATCATGTGAATCATTGTAAAGCAATGCAGAATCTAATGTTAAAACCCTCATTCTATAATATATCATGTGAACCATTGCTAAGCACTGCAGAATCAGATGTCCAAATCCTCTTTCTTTAAAATATAGTAGGAATCAAAATTCAGAAATTGACCCCTAGTGCTAAGGTTTCGTGACAACACAGAGATTTTGTGAGGAATGTGACACTCTATGGGGATTGTGACAAATTTGTGCATACAAAGACATTCATGCTGCAGAAGTGAAGAGTGTGTAACCTCAAATTTGAGAGGAAAAAAATTATTAAATTTATCATTTTTCTTGTTATCTTTATCACATTTTATTATGAAGGTATTTTTTTCAAAATTTAATTTTCATTGATTGATTTTTTCTAAAACATTTTATTTAAATTTTATTATCAAAATTTCATTGTATCATTCATTGTTCATTATAATTTAGAACCAACATATGGTTAAGCGACTCTTTATCTATCACACAAAAGAGAAATTTGATAAATATATTGAAATCTGAAAGAAATTTCATTAAACTGCTTCAAATATGTGTTAGAAACTAAACACATATTGAAGCTGTCAAAAGATAACATGTTGAACACATTATGAAGCATCTTATGTTGAATACATATCAAATATTGAATACATATGAGACATTTCATGTCATATCTGCCATATCATCGTGTTGTACAAAAAATGACAAGAACTATCTATCTATCCTCTTTGACATGCTTATGATCAAGCTGACCTTCTAAGCCATGCATCAGGAAAAGAATTCCTCTCGCATGCACTTAGAGGTACAAATGTCTCATAGCTCATATGAGTATAGTTCTTCTAATTCTAGGTCTGGATTGAATCCATGTGGTATCTTGCTATCATCCATTCTTCTTAATGTAACAGAAACTCTGCATTGCCAAACTTATGGAATGTAGTTATTTGTCAAATCTGCTCAATTTCTTTTCAAAATTAAAAATAAACCCACTGGCAGCGGGTTTTCAACAGATCCTTAGAATTCTCCAGGACCAAGAATATCCATTTATTTTTCAAATTGAATACTGTTCTTTCTCATAAAGGACACTATGTAGAAGGACATTATGTAGAAGGGCTTGATGAAATCATGGTGATTAATATGAGGAGGAATGACATCTCCTTTGTCATAGATGTTGGTTATGCAGCTCTTTGGGATGCAATCTACCTGTGGTATGCTCCACCTGACTATTCTTTTAATCATCCTTTTATATCGGAAGGCATAGGATCCACCGCATCATATCTTAGGATAACCGAGGGGCTCCCTAGCCTATCCTTCACAAAGCTATAGAAGCAACCACATTGAATTGTAATTTGTCCCTTGCCCCTTATCTAATATTGTTGCTCTTGGTACGTCTTCTTCATCAACAAGCCGACACGGCCTCTGTCCCTCAAGTCTAACATGCCCCTGTGTGCAGTTCAAGATCTTCTAAGATGTTGAAAAATTTCCCTTAAATTTTGTCATAAATTCAAATTCTCCTTTCTTGACTTTGCTCATTCTTTCTAACTCTGTCCTGGGATTCCTTTGCGGTCATCGAGGCTGCTCCCTGATTTCAACCTCTGTGGGAAATCTTGTCTGTGTTGACTCTTAATGCAGTGGGATCTATGATTCAGTACCTTGGTGCTTGGCCTCCTGACGCCCTATGTCGGCAGTTGTATGCTCCTCGAAGGTACAATAACACTCCAAGTGTAGGACGTTACATCCTGGGCACTCCTAAAATTCCCCTGCTATTGATGCTTGGCTTAGATAATCCTTGCAAAGCTCATCTAGAATTTCTGGCACTATCGAATCTGTGACAAATTCTGATTTATCTTCTGTGACAGATAGATTGGTTCAAGTTTCCCTCATGCATGGGTCATAAATTTCCCCCTTAAGAATCAGGGTAAGTGTTGCTTCTACTTCTTCTATAAATCTTTTTCTCCTAACGTAGGAAACATTTATGCTTGCAACGGTTGGTGTTACGTTGTTGCATCCTTCTAAGCAGCGCATCAGGTACTGTTTTTTCATCAGCACTAAACAAGTTTCCTGTCGGTCTGGTGATCAAGGACTACAAATGGTGGGTTCCTTCCATTGGATGTTGTAGCTTCTATCCTTTCTTCCTCTTTAGTGAGGATTATTCCTTGGTATTAATTCTGAGCAGTGATGGTAACCCTTCTGTCTCCCGGCGGCTGAATATGCTCATCAAAGGACCCTCATAGTCTACATTGACCTGACTAAAGTCCAAGTCAAAGTCTGTGATGCCTCCATGAGCGGATCTTTCTTCATTTTATGTGAGATTCAAGTCGTCTTTAAAAGCAAAAATCAGCTTCTGCCCTTACATTTTCTTTGGAAGATAGAAAAACATTTGTGCACTGAATTTCAGAATAAACAAGGATAATAACAAGTTATTTATTAAAAAGGTTTTGAATTTATGCAAGTGCAAGTCTTTTATTAATTTAATTTAATGTAGTTAAATTTTAAAATTAAACAAAGGAAATTAAGGCAGGAAAATTCAAATTTTCATATTATTAAAGTTAATTTTATTAAAAAACTTTGGACCCAGTCATAGACGCTGGCCTAATAAACATCTCTAGAACAAGTAACATTTTCAAAAATTCATTTTGAGAAATATCATGTTGTGTAGTATATCTTCAAATATCGACCATTAACCGACAACATAGGCCTTTCGCTTCGAAAATCCACAAGTTGGTAAGCTCCTCCTGAATAGACCTTCTCGATGATTAATGACTGTTCTTAAGTTGGTTTGAATGTTCTACCTACCTTGAGATGTGCAAGGATAGGTCTTTTAAAAACAAGTACGAGGTCACCAACTTTGAACACCCTCGGGTAGACAAATTTATCATGAGCCTACAACATCCTTTCTTGATAGAGTTCCAAATTATGTTGTGCTTCTGATCATTTTCCCTCGAGACCTTCCAATCCATCAAGTCTGAGTATTGCACTTTTTTCTATTGTAATCTGATTGGTGACTACGACTCTAAAATATTATATCTGGACTTCTAACGGTAATACGAGCTCAGACCTATACACAAGTGCTTAGGGTGTACATTGAGTGAGAAATCTGAATGTCATCCTGTAGGCCCACAAAGATTCTAATAATTTATGATGCTATACTCTTTTATTCTTGTCTAAAGTCTTCCTCAAAATTTGCACAAGTGACTTATTGAAAGCCTCGGCCAAACGTTTTGCTCTGGGATAATAAATTGTAGAGTATCTCCAATCTATTCCATGTCGCTTGACAAAGTTGTTGATCTTAGTGCTCTTGAAGGTTGACCCATTATCTGAAATAATCCTGCACGACACACCAAAAAGGTAGATGATCTGACTATTGAAGAATTTCAAAACATGTTGTGTTGTAACCTCCCGTACTGACACTGCTTTTTCCCATTTGGAGAAGTAATCCATAGTTGCAAGAATAAATCTGTGTCCCTTAAAGGATGGAGGATCTACTGGACCTATTATGTCCATGCCCCAACACTTGAATTGCCACGAGGAAACGATTGAGAATAAATCTGTGTCCCTTAAAGGATGGAGGATCTACTGGACCTATTATGTCCATGCCCCAACACTTGAATTGCCACGAGGAAACGATTGAGTGTAGCACATTTGGAGGTTTGTGTAAGACCACCCCATGCACTTGGCAAAGGTGACACTTTATGGATGTACCCATGCAATCTAATATCATTGCTGACCAATAATATTTGAGTATTTTAATCTTCATTTTCATCTTCGGCCCTGACTAGTGAGCTTTACACAATCTAGCGTGTACTTCTTTGGCAATATTATGTGCTTCGGATCTGCTTAGACATCTCAGCCACATCTGATCAAATGATCCTCTATAGAAAACATCACCACTAGAACATATGACATAACTCTTCTTGGGATTTAATATGCTTCAGACTTGTCCTCTAGTAGTTTTTCTATTTGCAAATATTCTATCAATGGATTTTGCTAATCTTCGTTGATGTTAGCAACTACAATCAACATCTCTTCTTCTTTTATGAGCTCATGTAAGATGTCAAGGTTGATCTAGGGCAAAACCTGACATACTTGTACTGTAATATTAATGGAATCCTTTGGTAGACACGCAAATTCCTTAGCAAGTTTTGCTAGAGCATAGACAAGGACATTATCTCCCCTATAAATAAGGTATAGAGTCACACTAGGGATTTTTTCCAACAACTTCATTGTATACTACTGGTATTCTGCTAGCTTTGGCCTCAAAATCTTATACTGTCCAGCAACTTGCTGGATGACAAGTTGTGAGTCACCATAAATTGTAATGTCAGTTATTTCCATTGAGATTGCCAACTCCATCCCATTGATCAATGCCTTATATTCTGCTTCATTATTTGTGCATGGCTGTGTCAGGTGATAGGAGAACCTCAATATACCCTGATCTGGTGTGATGAAAATCAGACCAATTCTAGCTTTACTTGGTATAACTATCTCTGATCCTTTATCCTTTCTAGCTGATGAAGCTCCATCAAAATACATTTCCCAACATCTGGCACTGGACGAGACTATTTGAAGTATCTATCTCATCATTGAGTGGGGACCCAGCTGGAAGTGGGTGTGCTATGAGAAAATCCACTAAATTTGTCTCTTGATAGCACATAGGAGAACAAAAGTTATATCGAATTGTAAAAAAATCATCGAGCATCTTGCTAAACTTCTAGAAAGTGTTGGTCAAGTCATCAAATATTGTAATGTATTAACTTTCAAAATAGGAGTTATCTTATGAGAAAGCCTATAATGTCTAAGCTTTTGAGCGGCAAAAATTAAAGCTAGACATTGTTTCTCAATAGGCAGATACTTTATCTCCGTCTGTATTAGATGGAGACTCAAGTAGTACAGTGCGTTTTACTAAGGCGATGATATAAAGTATTAAAGGTCTTCCCAGAATAGGGGCTACCAAAATAAAATGTGTCATTAAATATTGCTTAATGTCCTCAAAGGCATGCTGACATTTCTCTTCCCAAAAGAATTAGGCATCCTTTTTAATTAATGTCGAGAAGGGCTGATACTTACCTGAGAGATTAGAGATAAAGCATCTTGGATATGACTTTTCTTAGAAGGAACATAGTTGTTTCAAGGTTTTGGGAGGAGGCATTTCCAAGATAGCTTTAATTTTATCTAGGTCGATCTCGATTCCCTGATAACGAACAATGAATCCTAGAAATTTTTCGGAGGTGACACCGAAGGCACACTTTAAGGGATTCATCTTGAGATTATATTGTCATAATCGTTCGAACATGATCCTCATATTGTACAAATGGTCTATTCTCTATTTACTTTTGATGACCAAATCATCCACGTAGCATTCCACTTGGTTATGAATGAGGGCGCCAAATATCTTTGTCATAGCTTGTTTGAATAAGATCCTCATATTGCTCTATCATTCTTCAATTCAAATGGCAATACTGCGTAGCAGAAAATCCAAATTGGTGTCCTGAAAGCTGTAAGTGTTGCATCTTCTGGAGCCATCTTGATTTATTTGTATCTTTACAATCATCCATGAAAGAGAAAATCTCATGCATCGAAGCAAAGTTCACCATCAACTCTGGCATAAGTAACAGAAACTCATCCTTTAGAAGTGCTTTTTTTAAATCCTTAAAGTCGACACAAACACTGATTTGTCCATTATTCTTCTTAACTGGTACAATGTTGGCTAACCGTGTGGGGTATTGCTCTTCCCGCTCAAAGTTGGCATTTCATCATAGCTCCAAGTGAAGCAACCTTTAAATTATGACAATAACTTTATCACAATAACTTTATCAATTCTTATTATGACAATAACTTTATCAATTCTTTGGATTCTTCCTCACTGAGTAGAGAACTTATAAAGGTAGGTCAGGCTTCTCGTCAGTCCCAAGGTTGACTTCTTTCAATTCATCTACTGTTGACTTAATCACTTCTTCAAATTCTGGTCAAGCATCATCTATCAACTAAACTTCAGAGTCATATTCAACATTAAGGAAATCCTCTTCAAATCTACTAGTAACAACCATACAAAATTTTGAGGCATCGACTGACCCTACAATACAAAATCCAAGACCTTTCGAGTTAAAAGTCTGATTTTTAACATTCCATAATTTCTCAAAAAGTTCTAGCTTATCCTTTGTCATTGGCTTTGACACATATCCCTGTTGAATTAGCTTTTGAACACAAGGAGAAAAGTAACCAAAAGGTAATTCCATTAATTCATTAGAGTCCTCTTCCAAATTTACATGATTTTCAAAATTAATAGAAGGGGAAGCACGGTAAAACTTGATCAGCTTCAAACCAATGTTACAGACTTCCTTGACCTCTAAACCCTCAAACTTTTGAGGGTGGATTAAATGAAGGGTCATGACATGGACATAGTGGTTTATCTAATCATACATCGAATAGTATTCACTTTTCTCCACATCTTCCAAGGAAATCTCGAGCTAAGGCTTCTTTTGTTTTAACATCATTATTTCTTTATCAAAACTTTCTTCATCTGAACTCTCTTCCAAGTCAAAGCTGATGGTCTGCCTAGTCCATTCAACAATCATGTTTGTTCTTCCTCATCCACGTCCCTAACCTCGATCTCGGGTGTATGGGTTAAAATAAACTCTACCAGCTCATAGTGAACAAACGATAGTAGATCGTTGAAGCAGAGTTGAATGGCCTCGCTCTTGTGATTTTCTTGGATCTTCCATCTTTTTTTACAGAACTTCACAGGAAAAGACAACTTTTTTTGTTGTGCATAATAGATGACGTCTTCATGGATGCCTACTTCATCAACTTAAAATGATTGTAAATCACTTTTAATGCAATGTTCTTGCCCTTCTTAGAATACTAGATGCACTGGTGTAGAGATGACAGAACCATGTTATGCTCTTGAATTGATGATCAACCTAGTAAAGCATTAAACGAGGTCTCTGTGTCGATGATTTGAAATTTTATGGTTGTTACTAGCTCTCCAACTTTTATTAACAATCTAATCAATCTAAGGGCTCTTTCTCCCTTCTGGTTAAATCCTCTTAACATCATCTTATCGACAGTAAGCTCTTGATCATTAATATAAAAGTATGCCAACATCCATAGACTCATTAAATTGAGTGACACTCCCTGATCTACCAAAATGCTGGACAAAAAAAATCAGCTGATATTAACAGAGATGTAGAGCGGTCGGTTGTGGTCGGTGGTGCTGAGCAACAAATCTGCATATGTGAAGGTTATTCTAGGCTATTCCTTAATGAACAAACTTCATCTGAGGATGTACTGGCCAACTGAGCTAAGCAAATCTCTAGGTCAAGCAAGGATGTAACTAGAGTTTCTCTCATCTCCTTTAATAGGATTAGAGAATCGTAGATGCTTAGTTTATGCGACAACCTCCTAAGATGAGCTAGTGTATTATAATCTAGTTTTTACACTACTTTAATCTTTACTTGGTTATGTTTCTCTTCCACTGGTGGAGGTGGAGGTGGCTCATCTCCAGTGACAATTTATTTTCCTTTATCAATTGGAGTTATTCTTGAAGTTAATAACTTGCCACTTCTTAGATTTATTTATGTGATCTCTTCTTCTTCTTCTTCTTCTTCTTCTTGAGATGTTGTTGAAAAAAATCCAGGTGTTTCTTCTGTATCAAAGAAATCCAAGTTGATGGAAAATGGTGTACGTGGTATTCGAGGACTAGTTCCTCACTCCTGACATTGTCATAGCTTGTGCTGTCGATATTTTCTTTGTTCTCATTGATAAGTTCATCGGGCTTAAATATGATTTGAGGATCAGTTTGGGAATCGATATCGTAGTTATATTAGCCAAAGTTAGTTACGTGATCATTAGAGCTAGTTAGAATGTAGCCAAAATTATAATCATTATATTCATAAGACCCTAGTGGGGCAAAAGGATAATCATACATGGTCAGGGGCTCGAGGATTTTCTTCTCTGAATACAAGACAACCAATCTAACAAAGGTGGCCCATATCCTACCCCCTGTGCTTTTGGTCTTCATGACAGTGTTCTTCTTCTTCTCTAGTTGCGGTGATTTCTTTGAAGAAGTCTCTAACGTGGGCTTAGTAGGCTGTAGACTTTTGATGGCTGCTTGTGTTGAAGCGGTTTGAATCCAGTCCAGTCTCTTCTTGAATGACTTGCTCTAAACTATACTCCATCCATTTTATCTAAATATTAATCTATCAGAGTGATTGGCTCGGACGAAATCATAGTTACAAAACCTCTTTCAGGTTATTTTAAATATTCTTTCAGGATTATTATATTTCCTTCTTTAAAATTCATCTCAAGCCAATCTTTGAAACTGAACAACCCTCTATTGTGTGTCCCAATACCCTGTGATAGGGGTAGAAATTGGGATAATCCTTCTTATCAACTTCTTCTGGCTTCTTTGGCTCTAGCGATATGAATTTGAGCTTCTTCATTAACTTTTTGAACATCTTTGACACAACTTCAACTTTAAAATAATACACTCTTTTCATTCATTCTGAAAAAGTTGGACCCCATCTATCATCTATCCGGTACGGTCCTCCCTGATATGACAGCTGGATAGACTGGCCATACTACTGTGTCTGTTACTACTGAGGCTAAGTATGCTATGACAACTGCTGGGAACTCTGATGGGATTGCTTTGCCTGAATCCTCATTGGTTGCTTCCTTTTATCAATTGTTGCTACTATTTCAGACATTTTCTCGAATACTCTGGGGGTCCTGGACTTCTCTAACTTTTCTTGAGAATCTGTATGCTTGACTTCTTCTTGCAGACTGCTTGCCTTGCTTAATAGCTTCTGGAAGGACTTGATGGTGAGTCCCTTAAGCATTAAGGCTACCGGCCCATGGATGCTTTTGAGTATAATCTCAATCGCATGATGTTCCTGTAGCTGAGGCTCTCATTTCATGCTTAAGTTTCTCCACCTCAAGATATAATCCACTAAAGTATTATTAGGATTTTTTCTTTCCACTACGAGATCTTCAATAGAAACATGATATCATGCACCAGCAAATCTCTTCACAAACAAATCTTCCAATTTGGTGAATGTCTTTACTGATTCATTGGGCAACTCAACAAACTAATCAAAAGCCATTCTCGATAGGCTGCTAACAAACTGACGAAAAAGCAAGGCTTCATTACCTCCAGTGTTTCCACAGCTGGCTAAAAAATGTGCTACATGATGTCTGGGATTTTTGGTTCCATTGAATGTATTAACGTTTGGTGACACAAAACCCTTAGGCTAGGGCGCGACATCAAACTCCTCAAGGTAAGGTCTACCATTTGAAATCAATGCACCACCCTTAGATTGGGCTAAGGCCTCCTGAACTTGTTTTTTGACCAAATACTTTATATCTTTCTCTGGTATTACACTTGGTGAGGAATCCTTCTTTTGCTAATCATCTCTATTGGCAAAGGCAACTTCTCTCCTTTCATTGGTAATGTGAACAATCTCTAGTTGGTTGACCTCTGAAGAAGCTAACTGTTGCGACTGGGACTGTCCATGAACTGTAGCCATGGTGGCCATGGTGTTGGCCATCTCATCCATTTTGTTCTCCATCTAGCTAATCTATTAATCTCTTAGCAAAATATACCTATGCAAATCATCTACGGTGTTCCCTTCAACAAGAGGTTGGGCATCACATGTGAATGCAGCGGCTCTAGTCTCGATGACATTAACATCCATGAAATGTTCATTGAGAAAATTGTTAAAATTGAAAATTTCATCATCCATATCTACTCCATGTTCTTTGGCTAACTCAAAAATCTCGGCCCTAAGTTCTTCAACTTTTCTTCTATTATCGCTTCATGTATCATTTTGAGATCTGGAGGAATCTGTTGAACATCCTCCCTTTATATGCTAGACTCGGTATCAATGCCTACAACGACACCTAATACTTCAGACTTTTGCATCATTCCACAACCTCACCCTGCGGCCTGTACTAGTATGACAACCTTGGGTACCCATACCTTCTTTTTTGATGGTGATGTCTTGAGATGGGGTGTCTCAATAGAGGCATTGGTGCATCGTAGAGAGGCACGCTACGCATGGCGCGGACATAGTGCAACAACGAGATACTTCTTTACTTTCTTCTTTCCTTGAACACTCTTATGAGCAACAACTGGTAGTATCCTCTGACCTAGCTGTGACTTGGATAGTCAACGTCTTGCACACCTTGTAGCAACAATAAAATTGGTGGTAACAATGGTAGTATCAACTCATCTTCCTAGACCGAATCTAATCAGAATGTGAGCTAGTGAAACTTCAGCTGATCTTTGAGACTGTCGGGCAGATATAACATCCTTCAAAATTTCTTTCTTCATTTGGGGAGATACTGCACATCCCACTCACTTAAGCAACTCAACAACTAAACATGCTTCTTTAACAACCAATCTCTGAAATATTGCACAGACTCTGGTGATAGGAATGGGCTTCTCCTTCTCCTCATCACAACCATGAAATGATGGTAAAGTAGTGACAATCATTTAAATACTTTTGTATCCATTAAACCTACTCTCTCACAGAAGTGAAGAGGTCTCAAGGAATCTGAGTTCCTCCTAGTGAGGAAACTCATCAACAGATACATTTTTTGGAACTTGGGCTTTAGTAGCCGTCTGAATCCTTCAACTGTGATTTCTTCTCTGTGACTTGGTTAATGGTAAGGACTTCGAACTAGATATGATTTCAAATACAGATGGTGGGGCGGTAAATTCTTCAATTGTATCTTAAACAATCATAATCTCTCCTTTCCTTTGACAGACAAGGGAACAACTGACTTGACAGGTGCCAAGGTAGCAGTAGTCTTCACCTTCTTGCAGGAAGGAAAATCCTGAGGGCAGTTCAGTTTAAATTTAACTAACAACTCTTGTACTTCCAGAGTGGCAACTTTCATGATCACAAACGGGGCTTTTTCGAGTATGACTTCGAGTTCGTCGAATTCGGCTCCAAACTTGATGGTGAGGGAGACATTGCTTACATCGTAGCTAGTCGACACATTGCAAGAGAAAGTGAGCTTCATGAACGTCATTGCAGTAGCTTCAAAAGGAAAGTTTTGGGGTTAGTATTTGGCCAATACCTTGTAATTCTACTGCGAACACTAAAAATTAACAAGGTTTGCTCTGTAGACTGGGCAAGTCTTTCTTATTTTTATTTAAATTTAATTTGTGAAAACTTTAAAATTTAGTAAGGTAAATTAAAAGGTGGGAGAACTTATTGAATTAAACGATAAAGGTTAAAAAGAAGAGAAGTGCAAAGTTTTGATTTAATGTGCATAGCAGCAAACCAAACCCAAAAAGATACAAAGAGAAAGGTAAAGTTTAGGACCCAGTGCAGGACCAACTTGACAGCGCACATCACCAAGGTGCAACTAGTCCACCAACACACATTGGTGGTCTGACCCCACATAAAGATAAAAGTACGAATGAACTCTTAAACCTCTCTGTTCAAAGGGTGATTGAACAGATAGTCCTGAAGTCTAAGAGAGTTGACCGTAATTACCCAAGAAATAAATGGGTGAAGCATGTCAGTGGAAGACGGGTAATTTGGTCCATAAGTGACATGAACACATTATCGATGTATGAAGATAAGATTCTCTGATCTAAATGAAGAGAGAAACTAATCTGCAATAGAGTTGCCAGAAGATGTCGGTTGCCGAATTATAAGTTGTTGGTCGCTGGAATGGATACCCTGACACCTAGTTTAATTTAATATGTATTTATATAATTTTGAAAAAGGTAATATTTTTAAATTTTAAAAATATTGAACCGATCTCATATCCTTAGTAGTTTAAATAAACAAGCCTAATATTGCAAGTAATGCATCCATCCTGAAGAATAGATGCACTACTCACTGGTAAGACTCAATTAAAAAAACTAAAGAATTTATGACATCTGTTTAAGTCTGCGAAAAACCATTTTTTATGATGATCGATAAGTTTCCTTATTTAATATGAAAAATTAAATAAATTTTATATTCTTAAAGTTTCCTATAAGGGCAAGCCCCTATAGTTGATTACATCTTAGGTAACTGAAGTCACCTAAGAAAACTCTCGATTAAGATCAGGGAATATTATCTTCAAGAATTTCAAGGGTAGGACTTTTCAAAGGATCGGATCAAAGGAGTGTGAAATGAGAATGACTCAAATTTGGAACATTTTATTTTGGAATCCAAAGGAAGAAGAACTAGGGGATGTCATGGATCCTGAGGAGAACCATGGTGACTTCCCAAGCTATCCTATGGTTTGGCTTCAGTTTTGGAGAGAAGAATTATTTAAATGTTACATCCTGCCAATTTTATTAATTAGGGCATAAATTTATGCAAGACGGTAACACAAATAGCCTAGAAGATGTATGGGTTTAGGTCATGAGGAACGACAACCTCGAAATTCTAAAACAAGTAAGAGCTTAAATTGTATAGCAGAGCTATACAAAAGCCAAAAGATGAGTTGAGGATTTATGTTGCACTAGGCAGACAACCTCAAAATTTTATGGCTTGTTGTTTCATTCTAAGAAAAGATGTGCAGTTGTAGATCCTCATGTTGTTGCAGATCCTCATGTTATCGCAGATTGCTGCCCACGGAGTTAGCTCCAAGCTTCTCGGCCAAGTAATAATCCTAAAATATAAGTTTAAGGGTTTAAATGACAAGTTTTAAGTTCAATCAGTATGGAGGGGTTAAAGTTGATTAGAGCGACGCCGATTGGGATACCACGGTTGCCTCATTCCGGTATCTATATTTTCTTCTGAATTTATTTTGCTTAAACAAGCTGTTAAACCCATTAAAACCGGGGATATCTCATTAGCAACCATGGTTTACCTCCTCTGAGGGACTCAAATAAAATCAAAAGGATGTTTTAAGTTTAGTGACATTTCAAAGGATTTATGATTACCTTTGAAACAGTTTGTTTTATATTTTTTTGAAAATATTGATTATTTTTTTAATATGGTTTTGACTTTTGCAAGTAAATTAAGCGGTACGACCAAGCAGTTATAACATTTGAAAGAAAAATTAGATCACAGAAAGTAAAATGATGGAAATTAAATAACACTATAAAAGCATAACTGTCATCTTCTCGACATTCCCGCTAAAAGATTAGCTTTGGGAACATGTATATTATTTTGCAGGAAATTTAAATAAATCGCAAGAGTAGATGAAGGTGTAGTTTCTGAACCCTCAAATCATGACTTAATGAATCCCAAAAGATCTTAGTGGATAATTTTCTAGAACAAAATATAATAAGTTCAATTTGTTCTTCAAAATATTCAAGTGATTCCAAAGTGTTTGGGGAATGACCCTGTACAACTTTTAAAATCCCTTAAAACATTTTAAGTTCATTTTGAACTTATTATATTGCTCCATTAGTCATCTCAAGGTTGAATTGAAGTTTCCCCATTACTCACTGAACCATGACATTTTAATTATTCACAAGAGTGGGGCACTCAATTAATCAATTGATATCTTACTTAAAAGTTATGTGGGTGGATGCCCCTAGGACAAGTTTAAGTCATTATAGATTTTGTGCCCAGCACAAATGTTTGTCCTGTAGTTTTTAGAGGTGTTCGTTATCAATCATGTTATCTTTTCTAAACTTCGGTAAACAATCTTAGATTATGCCTAGCTCAATACCAAGCCCTTAAAAAATTCAGTGGGTAAATTTGCAATTATTATAGTTTTAATTAAAGTGATGCATATCCTTATTAAGAGATCGTATCATATCCAATTTTGGGCTTAAAATAAGTTAATTAACATCTTCCTAACCTAACCCATTACTTTAGAATCATTTAAGTTTAATTAACTTCCAAATCCTGATAATTTAGGAAATTTCAATCTTACCCTTATCATGAAAATGAGGCTAATTTGTTTCTACATTTTATCCCATTATGTTTCAAACATCCAAAAGAATTTATTAAGATCAAAATTACCCATTTTTCCCTTTGGTTAATCCTAAAATTTGATTAAGGCCCTAAAATCTAAAATTACCATTTTCTCCTTGGGCTTTCCACTTCATAACTTATCCAAGTGAGACTCAAGTGACCTTGAAATTTCCATGAAGACTCAATGATGAGTTAATTAAATTGTTAGAGAAGAAAATGTGGTCCTTTAAATTTTTATTAAAATTTATTCTAATTCAAAAATAGGATTTTCAATATTAATTTACTTAATTAATAAAAAGAAGATTTTTTTTTTGTAATGAGAGAATTATTGGAGGTTCACCTAGGTTAGATGAACACTTAGAGAAAATTCCATGATTTTTTAAATCAAATTTTAATTATTATAATTATTTAATGATTTTAAAGATTATTTAAATAGAGAATATATTTTAATTACAAAAATTACTTTTTATATTTTAATTAATTCTCTATGAGTCTAGAGAACTCAAAGAAATAAACTTTTCATTTTTTGTGATTTTTAATTTATTTAATATAATTATTTTAATGAGAAATTAAGGAAAATACATTTTTAGCCTTTAAGAAATTATTTTTTAACTTAGAAAACTTAGGAAAAATATTTTAATGAGTCCTAAGTGATCAAGAAATAATTAGAAACATTTTGAACCATTTTCTTATATTTGCAATTATTAGTTATTTTTAATTGTGTTTAATGTAAAATATAGTTAAGAAATGATGTATTTTCTTAAAAATAATTTTTATTTTTCCTAATTGTCCCTAATCACAAGGAACTCAGAAAACCATTTTCATAATTTTTCTAAGTGTAATTAATTTAATATAATTATTTTCTTACAAAAATATATTTTTTTAGAAAATTAACTTTAGTACCTAAACATAACGAAATAAAGTTCAATGTTTTACAGTAAGTCAACATGATTTTTCTATACAATTTGAAATTGTTTTTCTTAATTGTTGAATAATATTTAATTTACTTTAATTAATACAAGTTATAAGCATTTAACTAACTATAGAAATGTACATAATTATCCAAACAATTATGATATTTTTCCTAAGTTCCTTTGACCATAGGGAACCTTCTAAATCTCATCTCATAATTTTCTAAGTTATATTTTCATTTATAAAATTAATTTAAGCCAAAAAAGCCACCCAAGCTTGAAAATATTGTCCACCCAAGCTTGAAATTAGGGTTACATGCACAGAGATGCTCTCTAACCTTGGAAAAAATCAGAGAACACTCCCTCTGTCATTAGGAATGAACCCTCAAATTTTCATGCCATGGTGGACAATATTTAATCAAAATAAATTAAAATACCACAGAGACTATTTAATTAATTAAAAATTAGGGACTTATCAAATAATTTATATTTTTAGTCCACATTATTATCCTCAGTTCACAGAGCAAGAGCATTTTATATATTATTTTTATGATTTTTTTATGCAAAGTTATAAATTTTTGAAGTTATGGAATTAATTTAATTCATAAAAACCTGATTTTTCTACTTATCCAGTTCTTCCTACAGCAACTCTGAAAGGCCACACGAGGCTTCGCCATTCGACGCTGTCTTCTGACTTAGCTACCACATGTCCTATTGTATCATTCCATTCTTCTACACAACGCGATCTCAACCATCGAAAAGATACATGCGTGATTGATCCCGAAATTATAAATGTGTAAAGTAAAATTAATAAAGTTGACTCCGCTTTGCAATGACTACAAAAACTTGATTCATTATTTATGAATAAGAAATTGAAGAAATTTTTGTCCGGATTCTATATAAGTATATGTATTGTTATCAAGTAATCTAGGACTTTCTGATTAAACCCCAAATATCAATCCCACGAGGAAGGTGTAAATTCGCAATGAAAATTTAAATCTGGAAATTCACAATGATAAAGAAAATCTACTACACTAAATTTCAAATGTTTAAAATGCTAACAGATGTTTAAAATGCTAACAGAACTAAATTACCAACTACAAGCAAAACTGTAAAACAAAGCTAAGCAATAACTACCAAACTATATTTTTGTGATGAAGTTATCAAATATTAGAAAGTGTCTTTCCTACTATAATGAGTTTTTTGTTAAATGAAAGAGATAAATGGTTCTAATTAATCTTGTGCCAAATAGGAGCAATTTTAATTCTCTACCCTTAGTCAAGTGTTATAGAGAATCGTTGGTTAATCTTAGGTTTAGTCTCCAAATCCGTAATTACGCTGGGAGGATACTGGTTCTCATTCCAGAGCTCCCACTTCCCTTCCCACAAAGGATAACTCTCACTTTAGTTCTTAAATATTAAGACCAAATTGGAGATTTTATACTGTCATTCTAAAATCTCCAATTCTTTGCCTAATAATATATATTTCCCTACTTATTTGCACCCATTTCCATGAACGAAATACTTCTTCATGGAATCGAAGGTGATTCTCTCTTTGTTGTGAAACTCAAACTCCATTTCTTGGATAATATGTTTCACAATAGATGTTCACAATAGATGTTAACATTTCAACATTTCAATTGGCCAAATAGAAAAGTAAATTAAGAACGGAGTGAAAAAAACATCACAATTTATTTTATATTTTAAAATTAGCACATCTAAATTATCTCTTCATTTCACCCTATCTCAGAGTAGGGAGAAAGATAAAGAAAATTACTCATACTACATGAGAAAGATACAACAAAATACAAATTTCATAAATAAAAGAAAGTTTAAACAAGAATAATAAACAAAAACCTTAGATCTTTAACTCTTTCTCAAAGCAAATCCCGTGTACTCTTTGACTCTTTCTCTCTTTACAAGACTCTTGATTCCCTCTTCAAAGATTTAAGGAAGAAGAAATTTCTCACTTCTCTCCCTCTCCAACAACTCTTAGGAGAAATCACACTTAGACTCACCACACTACATAATACACATAATAGAACACTAAATGAAACTCAACGACACACTAGCAAACTCCTTTCTCTGATCAATTTCTATTCAAAATAGAGCATAATGTCAGTTTTCTAAGAGGTGTATCAAATAAATCTTTAAAAGCATCCAAATTCATCAAATCATCTAGATTTTTGCCCTGCACTGACTTCAGCGCTGTCGGCGCCCACAATGGTATCTTTGACACCCGTGGCATGAATTAAATTTGTGCTCTCTGTCAAATGGCACCGTCGACGTTGTGTATTTCTCTCCAAAATGGTATTTTGACTCCAAATTCTATCCTTTTTTCTTTCTTTTTGCTCCAAGTGCTAAAAATCATCAACCTGAAATAAAAATTAAAAAATACCTTCCTTTAAAGCGTAATATCACAAAAAATGAGTATAAAATATATAAGTCTAAAAAGTCATATATTTTTGGTGCATCAAAATCCCCTAAACATAAATGTTACTTGTCCTCAAGTAACTCTACTACATAAAAATATGACTTATGGTAAAGAGTTTAACTATTAGATTTTCATATTTTTGTCAACTAAATATCATAGGATAACATAAGAAAAATTTAAAATAACTTTAATTAATAATAAATGTATAAGAATATCTAGTAGTCAAGTCTAAGATTTCTTATTTTCTATTCCTTTCAAGGAAAATTGCAAATTGTCATATTAAAGTCATTGAGAGGATAAAAAAGAATTTCATGAAAAGTTGTACTAGTAAATATGCTAATACTTAAATTCAAGTTTAGATAATGTAGTTAAGCCTTCTTCTTTAAGTTGATTCAAGTGAAGCAAATTTTTGATTAGGCATCTCCTCAAGCTTCTCCTTACATATTTTTCTTTTCTTTTCTTTTTCTATTTTTTCTCTTTTTGTTTTATGTGAGGATTACTATATCTGGATAGCCTTTAATAAGATAGCCTTTCTCTTTTTGTTTTATGTGAGGATTACTATATCTGGATAGCCTTTAATAATTTTGAAATTCACTATCCTTTTCTTAAAGCACTTGATAAATTCATATCCTTCACTTGATAAATTCATATTAGCTTTGAAGATTTTTATAAAGTTTCAATCTTTTTTTTTAATGAAACACTACGATTCTCAAAAATTCAAAAATAAAAATTCCTTTACTTAAAATGGAAATACTATTTAAAAACATAATCTTATTCTCTCATATCAAATACCTTAATCTCTAGAATTAATCTTTATCATTGAAAATTTTTACTTAAGCGCACTGTATATTTTGAAACACAAAAATAGTCATCTAAAGTTAGGCTCTACTACCAAAGGTCATGTTAAGAAAAAAATTTTAAAATATAGCTAATTGAGGAAAAGAAAAATTATGTTTCTTTCTTTAAAAAAGAAATTTTCTTCTTCCCCAAACTTAAATTTTTTAAAAGATTAAGCATGAAAAACTGAAAATACAAGGTGAATGAAAATAGTTAATACATAAAGAAAAGGCTTACCTATTGAAGGTTCTATTTTTGAAACTTAACTTTGAAATATTGCAGGTGCTAATATGAAAAGCTACAAGTCTTAAAAAATTAATTAGCACATAGTATATATAGAGTTAACTAAAAATAAATACAACAAAGTACTAAGAACCAAAAACAATACCAAAATAAATTTCAATTAAAAACCATCTCTACAGACTATAGTTCACAACAAAACATTCAATACAAATCAAAGTATCACACTCTACAAACTAAATAACAACAACAAAGTGCAACAAACTATAAACTAAATAAAAGATTAGAACTATGACTAAGTAGACATCTTCACTCATCCTCTTCTTCTTCTTTTTCTTCTTCTACATCAAAGCTGTTGTTGATAAGGGGTAAAGATAGGGTGACTAGGAAATTGTACTGAGTGGTCACCCCTCATGTATCAAACTATAGCATCATCATATGCAGCATCAAATTCAAACTTTTATTTTGTTAAATCATCATTATGTCTCCAAATTTTCAATCCTAGTCTCCATCCTTAAGATATCTCCTTTTTGGATCATCATCTGCTCCATAAGTCCCTGGAGAGTAGGGGTACTAGAAGTAGAAGGAATATCCTTACTCCTACTTCCCGTTTTCCACCCAACATGAGATTCATAGGTTTTAATATTTGCTAGCCCAATAGGTTTAAGAGGCTCAATCCTTTCCTCATCAATTCTAAAATCAACTCTTGATTGCTCACATAATGTGAAAATCAGGGCAGGGTGTCCTAATACACCAGCCGACTCACTCAGAGCAATATAACTAATGTTCTTATAGATTATAGAACCAACATCTAGACTGCCCATCTGTTGGATAAAGAAGTTCAGGATGGCTTTATCCTTAGTAACTTCGTTATGGTGGTTCGTAGGTATCATTTTGGTAGATTTAAAGTAATGTCAGGCCTTGGATACTACATTTAACATAGAAGCTGGGAAGTTTACCTTAACGTTATTCTTCATCTTCCAAGTTCCTCTTCCATCAGCAAGAAATGAAATAACTTCATATAGAGCCTCATTCGCAGTAGATAATGTGTTGTACTCACAATGAAATGCTTCTCGTAACTGATAAATTTCATTAATCATCCTCGGGGTGAACTCAACCATTTTGCCACAAACATAGATGTGGTCATCAGAAGTCTTTTTAAAATTGGCATAAAACTCCATGACTATGGCAATAATAGCCTTAGTAGTAAAGTAACTGAAATACTCTCACTGCCGAGCAACAATCAATCTCTCGACTTCACCACCATGATTTTTGAACACTCGATTCAGAATTATTTTCTTTGTATTCAATAGACAATTGAAATGAATGCTAGCTTTATAGTTGATGAATCTTTGGTCATCATATTCCAATTTCCTCTTTCCTTTACATGTCCTTGGTGCCATTGCAATCTTCAAAAGAAAAAAATGATAAAATTAAAATAAATTCCAAAAATTTTGAAAATCACAACGTAGAACGTTCTAAACTTAAATCCACTAAGTAAGAGTTCTTCACAAAAGGATTTTGTCAAAATGTCCTTAAAAAAATTTATAATTTTGGATCTCGGCAATATACGAGAGAAGATGAAAACCAAACTTATTTTGTCTTCTAATCCCTTTAAATCCAAGTGTTTACAAGCCCTAGGGGTGTGAACCGAAAGTTGAAGGTGACCAAAGGGGTAAAAATGGTGTTTTCACGGTGCAATTTGCAAAATTTTAAAGTCCTTGGGGACTTTCGGGTGTTAAGCATCGTCGCACCAGTGCCAAAAATATTCAATTTCCATTATTTTTGCACATCAGTTATTTCCAATTCACTCCAACATCTAATTAGTCTTTTTAGACAATAATATTTATCCTTGAATAGTTCACAAACAAGTGTTTTTACAAACAACACAAAACCAACTTTTATATATGAAATTCCAAATTCTTACAAACACAGATTTTTAATCCCACTAACACATACATAAATCAAATCACACTATAATTCAACATTGAAATTAAGCCACAACACTAGAATGCTGAAAACTAAACTATACATACAATTAAAGTGATAAGAGTTTCAAGGCAAAGCAAATCCAACACAATTAAATTAAAAACATAATTAATTTTAACTGTAGAAAGTCTAACTTCTTAAATTACTCCTCTTCATCTTCAGTACAGTCTCCTACTCTAATATCGCCCATAGACTGGTAATGCACATACAAATTGTAGAATGGTTGGTACAGGAATTGATCAGTCAAATCTTCATCTATCCATTCATTCTTCTTGAACATTTGCACCAAACCTACTTCAATCCGTTTCGTATGATCAAAGTGTTCTTTCATCCTCCAATCTAAGTGATCTAAGAGGTTAGTAAGATTTTCTATAGATTTCCTATCGCATATCGCATTTATGATATTCTAAAGTTCACTTTCTATCTTCTTCATTTTCTTTTCCAAAACTTGTGAATTTGCAACTGTACAGGGCATTAAGGGTGTCGGAGCATGTGATGATTAATCCAAGATAATCTCCAGCGCTTCATTTCCATTCCTAATATAATTTGAATTAATAGGATCCATGGCCTCCCAGGGTAACAACATTTCTCCCTGGAATTGGAAGCCATGGATTTCAAAATTTGGAAGTATCTGGTCATTTTAAATGGCTTTCATGCCTTTAAAAGGACCTTTAGGCAGTTATTTTGAAGCAAAATCCCGCCAAAGTCCGCCAAAAACACCCTAAATTGTCGCAACCGTACAGGGAGCTGTTAGTACCTCTGCTGGCGTCGTCGCCGCCATGGCTCTGTAAAATGGCATCATCAACGCCAAAGCCAAAGTTGTGTTTGTTTCATTCCAATATTTGTTCAATTCATTCCAAAATTGTTCAATTCATTCCAATATTTGTTCAATTCATTCCAAAATTTTTGTCCAATACCAATATTTGTCTTGATTTATGATATATAAGATTGTGTAGGATTCTAAGCTATTATTATCTCCTAATACATTATAATAATTATAAAACAAAATACTAAAAAATATATATATAGGTTGTCTCCCACAAAGCGCTTGGTTTAACGTGGTCAGCTTAACGCACCAATGTTTATTCAGGATGACTCAACATCAAGGTTTCTTTAAATTATGGCATGTGCCCTTCGTAATAATGTTTTAATCAATGCCCATTAACTTTAAATATCTTTGCAGTTTTAGGATTTTTAACAACAATAGTTCTATAATGATAGAATTTGATCACATTGAATGGTCCTAACCATTCAGATTTGAGTTTTTCTAAAAATAATCTCAATCTAGTATTATACAATAGAAATTCTTCTCCAAGTTTAAATTTCTTTCTTATAATCCTCTGATCATGCCATATTTTTATTTTCTCTTTATAGATTTTTGCATTATCATATGCTTCATTTCTAATCTCTTCAAGTTCATTGAGTTGTAATAATATTTTCTCAGTAGCATTTTTTAGATTAAAATTGAATTCTTTAATAAGTTCCTTAATAGCCCAAAATGCTTTATATTCCAACTCTACTTGTAAGTGACATGTTTTACCAAAAATAAATCTATATGGGTACATTTCAATAGGAGTCTTATAGGCAATTCTGTATGGCCATAATGCAGGATTTAATCAAGCACACCAATCCAATTTATCAGAATCTACAGCTTTTTCTAAAATTCACTTTATTTCACGATTTGATATCTCTGCTAGACCGCAAGTTTGGGGATGATAAGGAGTAGAGAATCTATGCATAATATTATATTTTCTAATCAATTTCTCGATCCTCTTATTCCTAAAATGGGATCCTCTATCAATAATATTCACTCTCAGCATTCCATATCTTGTAAAATTATTTTTACTTAAAAATTTTGAAACACTTCGAGCATCATATTTAGTTACAGTAATAGCTTCAATCCATTTGGACATATAATCAACAATAAGCACATATAATCAACAATAAGCTAATCAACAATAAGCAATATATATAAATTTGCAAATGAAGGCATAAATGGTGCCATAAAATCAAATTCCCATACATCAAAAATTTTAAATTTTAATGTGTAATTCAAAGGCATTTCATTTCTTCTAAAATATTTCCTACTTGCTGACATCGATCACATATTTTAATATATTCATTAACATCTCTAAAAAGAGTAGGCCAATCAAATCCAGTTTGCAAAATTTTATGTATAGTTCTACTAGTTCCAAAATGTCCTCTAAATTCAAAATCATGACATCATTCAATTATTTGTTCAATTTCTTCATAAGGCACACATCTTCTAATGATCAAATCTTCACACTATTTATATAAATATGGGTCATCTCAAAAATAGAATCTTGCATCATGAATTAATTTCTTCGATTGTTGATTCTTTACATTTGGTGATAGAATATTACTCACAATATAATTTACTATATCAACATACTACGGTATATTCTTTATATAAATACTATACAATTGTTCATCAGGAAAAGTTTCTAAAATTTCATTTACAAAATAAGTTAATATTTTTTGTTCTAGTCTAAACAAATGACTAGTTATTTGATTATCAATTCCCTTTCTATCTACTACGACAAAATTGAACTCTTGTAGCAGAAGTATCCAACTAATTAATCTCGATAATTTTGTGTTGATTCAAGTCACAAACACTAATCTATTCCATCCAATGGTCTGTATGCACTATACATTTAATTTTTTTATTTTTATTTTTTGGCATTGATGTTGAAACTTAACTGAGCATGGAGCAATAACTCTCTTTCAGTAGTGGTGTAATTAATTTATGCATTATTTAGAGTTTTACTAGCATAATATATAATTTTAAAAACTTTATCATACCTTAGCACTAAAATAGCTCCAATAGCATGATCACTAGCATCACACATTATTTTAAATGGTTTCTCACAATCAGGTGGAACTATTATAAGAGCACTGATTAATTTTTTTTTCAATAATTCAAATGCTTTTATGCATTCCTCATTAAAATTAAATTTTGTATCTTTTTCTAAAAGTTGACATAATGGCTTAGTATTTTGAAAAATTTCTTATATAACGCCTGTAGAAACCAGCATTTCCGAGAAAACTTTTTACCCCTCTAACCACAGTAGGAGGCAGTAATTTTGCAATAACTTGATTTTTTGTTGGATCTACTTCCATGCCATTTTCAAAAATTTTATGCCCAAGTACAATTCCTCCTACAACCATAAATTAAAATTTTTTTCCTAATTTAGTACTAAGTTGATTTTTTCAAATAGTTCGAGAACTTTTTTTAAATTATTTAAGCATAATTCAAATGAAGTTCCAAATAATAAAAAAATCCTTCATAAATACTTCCATTCCATGATCAATTAAATTGCAAAATATTGACATCATGCATCTTTGAAATGTCAGAGATGTGTTACATAGTCCAAAAGGCATTCTATGAAAAGTAAAAGTTCTATAAGGGCTTGTAAAGGTTGATTTCTCTCGATCCTTAGGAGCAGTCAGAATTTGACGATACCCGACCGATATATCCATCTAGAAAGCAGTCTAGAAAGCAGTAATATTTTTGTCCAGCCAATCTATCCAACATTTGGTCTAGAAATAGTAAAGGAAAATGATCTTTCCTGGTGGCTACCTTTAATTTTCTATCGTTTATACAAATTCTCCAGCCAATAACTTGCCTTATTGGAATTAATTCATTTTTCTCATTTACTTCAACTGTCACTCCTCCTTTCTTTGCAATACAGTGGATCAAACTTACCCAAGCACTCTCTGAAATAGGATATATACATCTAGCATCTAACCATTTTAAGATTTTCTTTTTAACAACGTCTTTAATTATCGGGTTTAATGTCCTCCGAGGATCATCTTTAGGTTCATATTGTCCATCCAATAGAATTTTGTGCATACAAATTAAAGGACTGATTCCTATAATATATGCTAAAGTCCATCCAAAGACCTTCTTATATCATTTCAATGTTTCTACTAATTTTTGCTATTAAAATTTAGTTAGATCAGAAGATATAATAACAGATAATGTAGATGAATCTCCTAAAAGCACATATTTTAAATGGGCAAGTAATACTTTTAGTTCAAGTTCAGGTGGTTTAATTCTTGAAGGAATAAGATTTTTATTATCATTTTCCAAAAAGTCCAAAATTTCAAATTTTTCCTGAGAAAAATTTAAATTCTCAATTTTTATTTCATTCTTCTAAATTCTCTTTTTTTATTTCATTCCTCATACTCATAATTCTCTTATTGCCTTAATTTTTCTTCAAAAATTCCCTTAAATCGATCATTACTTAGATAATCAGTAACTTCCATTCTAAAACATTCATTATTTTTTTTTATCGCAATATATTTCATAGCTTTTGCTATATTAAATGTTACTTCTTGATCATTGACTCTCATTATTAATTCTCCTTTTTGCACATCTATCACAGCTCTCCCTGTTGTAAGGATTGGTCTTCCCAAAATAATAGGAATCTTCTCATCTTCCTCCATATCTAATGCAATAAAGTCTACAGGAAAATTAAATTTATCCACTTTCACTAATACATCTTCTATAACTCATTTCTATAACTCAATTGATCGATTAGCTAACTGAAGAGTTACAGTAGTAGGGGAAATCTCTCCTAAATCTAAATATTTAAAAATTGATAGTAAATTAAATCTAAATATTTAAAAATTGATAGAGGCATAAGATTAATACTAGCTCCTAAATCACATAAGGCTTTTCCGAAAAATTTCTCACTAATAGCACAATGTATAGTAAAACTACCAATATCTTTTAACTTTTCAGGAAGCTTTTTCTGAATAATTGTGCTACATTGTTCACTGAGTGCAACGGTCTCATGATCTGTAAACTTCTTCTTCTAGTTTAGTGTATCCTTCATAAATTTAACATAACTTGGCATTTGCTCCAAATCCTCAATGAAAGAAATATTTATCATTAATTTCTTAAGGATTTCCAAAAATTTTGTAAATCTTTTATCTTTATTCTTCTACTTCATTCATTGAGGAAACGCATGTGGCAGCTTTTCAAGAGAAGCTTTTTTTAGTTTATTTTCATGATTGTTATTTTCAATTTCCACCTTCTCCTACTCAACTTCAGTTTCTCTTTGGATTTTTGTCTCCACATATTCTCCACTCTGTGAAGGTGTGAGTGTGTGATTCAGTAAGGGCTGTCTTCCATGTTTTTGGTGTTGGATTAACTTCAACAGTGCTAGGAAGAATTCGGCACTATTTTTGGTTGAAGGAGTTGCCTGTTGGAAGCTGTTGGTTATCATAATCAAAATCCTTTTTTTGATTCTTAATATTCCTAATTGCAGCTCCTTGATTTTGTATTTGATTTCCCATGTTCAACATCACTTCTTCCATAGTCAACTTCTTCTCCTTAACTTATGATTTATTGTTAAATCCTGAAAGATAATAAGGTCTATAGTTAGGATTCCCTTACTTATTTGAATTTCCTAAGGGGTTCACCGAATTGTTATAATTATTCCAACTAAGATTAGGGTGATTTTTCCATCCATGATTATTATAATTAGAATAGGGATTATTATATTTATTTTTATAGCATCCATAGTTTCATAAGTTCATTGAGTATCACTTATCTGTCCTAGTGAATTCTCTTCTAATACTCTTAGCATTTGTGAATGGTTGACTCCAATTTATTCAATCTTATTTGATATAACGACAATTTGAGATGTCAAAATAGAGATTGCATTAGAATCATGAATACTAGCTACTCTCTATAGATTTACCCATTCAGAGGGTCATTGAAAATTATTAATAGCCATCTCCTCTATTAAAGAATATGCTTCATCAAAAGGTTTTGATATTAATGATCCACCTACAGCAGCATCTATAACAGATATCTATTGTAAAATATTTGAATTATTAACCAATCTGGTAAAACATGGTGTGAATATCTCCTAAAGAGATCTTTATATCTTTTTCAAGCTTCATTATTGATTCCCCTTCTAACTGACAAAAAGATGTGATATCGTTTCTAAGCTTAGAAGTTTTCGAGGTTATAAAATATTAAGCTAAAAATTTTTGTGATAGTTCTCCCTAAGTTCTAATAGATCCAAGTGATAATGAATTTAACCAAGCATTAGCTTTATCCCTTAATGAAAAAGGAAAAAGTATAAGCCTGATAACATCATCATACACTCCTTCATATTTAAAAGTAGAAAATATTTCAAGAAAAACTAACAAGATGTAAGTTAGGATCTTCAGTAGGTGTTTCTCCAAACAGATTGCCAAACAGATTGTTTTGTATCATTGTATCATTGGATGATAACAGGTTTAAGCTCAAATGAATTAGCAACAACATCAGAATTTTGAATAGTCAAGTGAAGTTCATCTGATGTAGGATTAGCATAATCTTATAAAGGTCTTTATTGATTTTCAATAATTTGATTATCTAAGTTATTCGCCATTTCGTTCAAATTTCTAATTTCTTTTTATTGTTTTCAAACTTTTCTAATAGTACATTCTAATTCTGAATCATAAGGTACAAAACCTTCAGATCCGATACTACGCATAAACAAATATAATGAGCAAAAAAAATTCTTAAAAGTACTCTTAAATTCAAAAAAATATATTTTTTTTATTTTTTATTTTTTAATTTTTTTTTATTTTTGTATTATATTTTATTTACTTTATTGCTAAATTTCTTAATTTAATAAATTTACCAAATCTATTTAATTTACCCTTGCCTTCCAGGCAATGACGCCAAAAATTTTATCTTGAAACTATGGATGTGTAAAATTAATAAATTTGATTCTCCTTTAGAACGACACCAAAAACTTGATTTGTTATTTTATGAATAAGAAATTGAAGCAATTGAAGCAATTTATGTTGGGATTAATGTTGGGATTATATGCAAGTATACATATTATTATCAAGTAATATAGGACTTTCTGATTAAGCCCTAAATATTGATCTCATGAGGAAGGTGTAAATTCATAATGAAAATTTAAATCAGGAAATTCACAAAAATTCAATCAGGAAATTCACAATGATAAAGAAAACCTACTACACTAAATTTCAAAATTTTAGGATGCTAACAAAACTAAATTACCAACTAAAAGAAAAATTGTAAAGCAAAGCTAAGCAATAACTACCAAACTATATTTTTTGTAATGAAGTTATCAAATATGAGAAAACATCTTTCCCACTACAATGAGTTTTTAGTTAAATCAGAGAGATAAATGCTTCTAATTTGTCTTGTGACAAATAAGAACAATTTTAATTCTCTACCCTCAGTCAAGTGTTATAGAGAATCGTTGGTTAATCTTAGGTTTAGTATCTAAATTCGTGATTAGGCTAGGAGGGTACTGACTCTCACTCCAGAGCTCCCACTTCCCTTCCCCTGAAGGCTAACTCTCAATTTAGTTCTTAAACACTAAGACCAAACTAGGGATTTTAGTCTGTGACCCTAGAATATCCAATTCTTCCCCCAGTAATATATATTTCCCTATTTATTTTTACCCAATTCCATGAACGAAACACTCCTTCATGGAACCAAATATGATTCTCACTTTGTTGTGAAACTCATACTCCATTTCTTAGATAATATATTTCGCAACAGATGTTAATATTTCATCTGGAAAAATCAAAAAGTAAATTAATAATGGACTGAAAAAAAAAAATCATCACAAAAGTGAAAAAATCATCACAAATTATTTTATATTTTAAAATTTGCACATCCAAATTATCTCTTCATTTCACCCTATCTCAGAGTAGGGAGAAAGACAGAAAACTACTAAGACGTCATGAGAAAGATACGATAAAGTAAAAATTTCATAAATAAAAGAAATTAAAAGAAATTTTATACAACTTTTATACAACAATAATAAAGAAACACCACTTATCTTTAACTCTTTCTCAAAGCAAATCCCTTGTAGATCCTCTTGGACTATTTCTCTCTTCACAAGACTCTTTATTCTCTCTTCAAAGATGTAAGGAAGAAGAAATCTCTCACTTCTATCCCTCTCCAATAACTCTTAGGGGAAATCACACTTAGACTCACCACACTACACAATGCACACAATGGAACACTAAAGGAAACTCAATAACATACTAGCAGACTCCTTTTTCTAATCAATTTCTACTCTAAATAGAGCATAATGTCAGTTTTTCATAAGGTGTATCAAATAACTCTTTAAAAGTGTCCAAATTTGTCAAATCTTCTAGATTTTCACCCTGAACCAACTTCATCACTATCGGCGCCCACAATGGCGTCGTTGGAGCCCGTTGCCCAAATTAAATTTGTGCCCTTTATCAAATAGCACCGTCAGCACTGAGTATTCTCTCCAAAACTCTATTTTGACTCTAAATTCCATCTTTTTTGCTTTCTTTTTCCTCTAAGTGCTAAAAACCATCACCCAGAAATGGAACATGAAAAATACCTTCCTTTAAAGCGTAATATCACAAAAAATGAGTATAAAATATAGGTATAAAAATACATATATTTTTGAAGCATCAGCGATCCAATGGTTCTCTGTCATCATCCCAAATTGACCTAACCCATAAGCCGTACACACTAAAACCTTAAGGTCTCAAGCTAGACTCAACCAAGTTACTTCAGGTTTGTTCCTACACCTTCATCTACTCAAGATGAACCTATCCATACGGTTGAGCAAGCATGAAATAAAATATATATGCATGAAGAATCAAATTAAGCTTGGATTGAAAGGAGAGTTCAATACCTTTATTTGGGAGGTGTAGCCTCAATCAGATGGTTGAAGAATCTATATAGGAGTCCAACGAGCATTCAAAAAAGTTTCTGGGCTGTGGTGAATTTTATAGGTGTGGTTTTGATCAAAGTGGTTTTCAAGTGTTGGTCTTAAGATAGGTTAGAGGCTCTCTGTGATGGGGCTTTTGTCTCCTCTCAGTCTAGGGATGGTGTGCGCACGATTAATTGGACTTTGGTGGACTATGAAGGTGTGGAGAATTATTTTCTGGTTTTGACAAGGAATTATCTTCAAAATTTGGCTCAAGGTAGTGTGTTTGGGTGGCTAGAAACAGTGGGCTTCCACTCAGGGAGGTTTGGGAAAGCTTTAGAGAGTATTTGGCAGAGTTTCTCCTAGGTTTCAACCACTCTCACCTTTAGCTGTGAAGAGCTCAATTTATAGCTATGACCACTAGCTAAGCTTAGGGGTGGCTAGTGGGTTCAATTGAGAGTTGAGGTAAAGGGTTGAATGGCACAAGTGACTAATCAAGGCTTGACACATTGGTTAGATTTGATTGGGTTCCATTTAAGGTATGGCTTCCCTTGGTTTTGACTCCTCCAGTGACTAGGGTGGCTTGCCAGGCCTGAGCTGGTGGTCAGGTGGTCAGGGGAGCTAGTGAGTAGTCTTAATGATAATTAATTGGATTGGTGATGGGTTTTAGTAAAGATCTCCTTAACTTAGGAGGAAAGAATCTTTGATTTAAGGGACCTTGTTCCATGGCTCATGTAGGTTGGGCGAAATGGACCTAGTCTAGTCCCTAAGGTCCACTTGGTGGTTGTGGTAGTCTTAGGTTGACCAATTTGGCTAGCTTGGTTGACATTGAGTCATGGTTCAATTTTGGGTCATTTGAGTTTAAGTCGGGCTAGGTTGGGCTAGAGTTTGGCTTTAGTCCAATTGATTCAACAACTTGGTTTAGATGATTGTCATGAAGATTTTAAGAAGGGTTTGGAGTGATTTTGAATTGATTTATAGGTTCAATTTTGTGGTATTTGGACATTTGGTCAATTTTGGGGATGTTGGGATAGCCGTGGGTTTAGGTTGGGCTTGAGTTTGGCTATGGCCCAATTGATGGTTCAATTTGATGTGGGTGATTGTCATGAAGTGTTTTGGATAGAAATTGAGTGTGGATAGATGTCATGAAGTGTTTTGGATAGAAATTGAGTGGAAATTTTGGGGTTATGACATTCAATTTGGTGACATTTGGGGCATAGCTAATTTGGGGCAAAACTGGAGGTTTTGGTCCAAGTTGAATTTGAGTAAAATAAAGTCAATTTAAGATTCAACTTGATGTATGGAAGTGTTGTGAAGAGTTTAAGATTCAAAATTTGTGTAATTGGATAGGTTTGGGGGTTCAATTAGTAAAATTTTGGCTTAGGGTCAAATTGGGGATTTTGGGATTGAGGTTGAAATTGAGCTTGAAATTGGGCTCAATGGGGTGGTACAAATTGGTTTTTGGGACATTTGAAATGATTTTGATGGTTTTAGGATAATTTGGGTCACCAAGGGTATTTTTGTAATTTTGGCAAAATCAGGGGTATTTTGGAAATTTTGAAAATGTTTGGGAGTTTTGGGCAATTTGGGTGGTTTCAAATGGATTGAAATGATTTTTGGAAAAAAAAATAGGTATTTTGTTTAATTTTGGTCAATTTTAGGGTTTCAAGGGCAATTTGACAATTTGGGTAGATTTTGTAGGCAAAAGACTAAATTGAGTAATTTAGTAGAATTTGGGTTGCCAACTACACAACCACCCTACTTGAGCCATGTACCAATAGAATTCCCTACTTTGGGTCCTTCATGTACTCGTCTTAACTAAATCCTAGCCTAGGGCTAGTGGCCTAGGGGACCATCTACATGAGTTTCCCAATCTACATGAGTTTCCCAAAATACCATCTACATGAGTTTCCCAAAATGTTAAGGGACCAAAGCTAAACATGTTTAGGTTCAAAGTTGTGAGCGTAAGTGGGGTGTCCAATGTGTGTGTGTGATACTGACCATGGCCGCACCTCTCAAGGTTAACCTTAAGGCCAAACAATCCTAAGGGAACTCTTCTTCAGCTCCCTCATATTAGCACCACCTATTAAGTGCTAGAGGTTAGAACCAACAAGTGGAACTTCAAGTTGAGCAAAGAAGAGTTTATAGTTTCTAATAGTGAGGGTTCCTTTTCTAGTCTTCTAAGAATAGTCAACAAGAAAATTCTATGGCTAGACCCTAGGCTACTTAGGATGAACTAGGCCTCCACCAAAAGTGAGTTTAACACTTTCCTTCCTAATGTGATAAACTCAAACTCAAGGTTTGGAGCAAGGATTTTGATTCCCATCTCCACAATCTATGCACTCTATTCATAATCTTTTCGCACTCAGAAATCTTTGACAGTGGTGCAAGGATGACATTTCCCATAAAAAATGACAGTTTTGGATAGGTATAAGACCTCATTTAATGGATTAAGGCGTCCTACTCCTTTTGCGGTGTTCATCGCACCTTTTAAATTGAAACAATCCAAACAGCCCAAAAACTATTAAAATTTCAAAAAAACAAAACCAATTTAAACAACATTTAATATGTAAAATTTGGAAATACAAGCTAAAAATACACTTTTTTAATCTCTGACGGAAACTCCTTAAATGTCTCTAATTTTAAAATTAAATCAATTTCTTTTAAATCTGAAATTGTATTTAATTTCTTCGTTCTATTCCAAGTATGTTTCTTGAGCACTAATGTTAGTTAGTTGATTTCTTCGGTCAATGCTTGTTGACCTCATTTTTGATGAGGTCAAATTCTTCTCTTTAGGAACCTAAGATCTAGCCTTAGGACTCTCTTATGGACTATCTTAGAGGACTAGTGAGGGAATTCACACCCCACATAGAAATTCTAAACAATTCTTGACTCCTCTTGTGAGGTCCCAACTGAGTGGTCACAAGCCCCCAAATGTCATTTTGGGATGACTAAGACTAGTATGTGCAGACTCAAGAGTGAGTTTCTATAGGTTTAATAAGGCCTTAGGACAAATCTGGGTGGCTTAGTTTTTATCTTACACACACCTCAACACTCAAACCCTTTAATTTCCTCACATACCCCAAAACCCTAAATAAATACACTAGACCTACCTTATCAAATATTTGAGGAATTCACATGGGTGGTCCCAAGCCCTTAACCTTTGGTTAAGATGGATAAGACTAACATGAAGAGACTCAATAATTAGTTTTCGTTTGGTGTGGTATGGTCCCAAGATGGATACTCATGACATCCATGATCACCTTATCAATTTTATCCCAAGTTACCCAATTTCCCTAAATTCCCCAAAATACCCAGTTTAACCCCAAACTCAAGGCCTCCAAATTCTAATGTCAAATTTAAATTCAATTTCACCAAAAACCAAATTAAAACCCAAATTTCAATTCCGAACCCAAAACTCTAAATTTTGGGACAAATATTCAAGTTCATACCAAAATTCCACCAATTCCCAAAATCCACCAAATTTGGACTACACACCAATTTAAGTATACTAAACCTAAAATCAATTTTTGCATGACAATTCTTAGCCCTAAAAAACAAATTTTCTTTAACCCACCATAAAAGCCCAAATTAATCCCTTCATGAACAAATTTAAAAGCCCATGAATGAAGCCCAAATTCAATTTTCAATAAGTCTATTATGACAAATTTCCACCTCATCAATTTAAAAAGAAAGGAAATCAAATTTAGGCATCATGGCCATGACCCATGCATCCATGTATGAACCCATCTACCTTTGGTCCCATGCCCCTCTCTCACCAAATTTTCAAGATCCCCAAATTTCTCTTTCATGAAAAATACCCATGACCTCATGCATGTCATGAAACCACTCATGGAACCATCGATGAGCATCATATGGATCATATACACCAAATGTGGCAATGAGAGGACCTCCTTTCACCTCCCACCAAGGTGACTTAACCAAAATCCTAATTCACATTCCCCATGCCAAATCAACCACCCTAATCCCTAAAAGTTGACCCAACAACTCCAGCAAACTTGGATTTGATCCCAAGCCATTTTCATGGGGTCGAACCCCTGGTTAAACCAACTTAACCCAAACCCACTACCCACATTGGAAAAATTGAAATTACCCATGCTTAAACAAAATCGACTTCACATATGCCTAATTCAGTCCTCCCACAGTGTGGAGGTAACTTTTGTTCAGTTAACCAGCCACCCTAGCCACTGAAAAACACCATGTCGAGGGGGACCATGTGGCAAAAGCTTAAAATTGGAACCCCCTTAGTTGGTTCAATCCAATCGCCCACTAACCCTCTTCTTCTATCCACTTAAGAGAGCTTTTGCAACCTCTGGCCAGCCCAAGTGGAGCCTCCTTCCTCCTCTATAAATAAGCCAACCCACACAACCAAAGAGGAGAAGTGCACAAACCTTGGGAAAATTGTGCCAAAATCTTTCCAAACATTAATTCCAGTGTCCCTAAGCTCATTCCAACAATTGTAAGCCCTTCACCTTCGCTGCTTAGCCATAATTTTGAGCTCAAAATCCATGGAATTTCACGACCATCCCACCAAACTCAACAAAACTCCATATTGAACCTTCCAAAAGCTTCCCAACACTTCAAAATCACTTCCTCAATTGAAGCCCCATCACACCGAGCACCCTAACCTATCCTTTGACCAAGCCTGAGCCACTTCTTTATTGAAATCCTACACAGGCCAAACCTTAGCTCAAATTGAAGATTGAAGGACTTTCATGGGATCAAGGCAAATCTCAGGAACCAATCCAATTGATGCTACACCTCTTGGACAAAGTTATGCATCAAAATCCCTAATTTTGCTCTTTGTTTGGAACTTTATGAAGCAAACTTGTATTTCAAATGTATCTAGCCTTATAGATGTGCTCGACTCATTTAGATGAAGGTGTACAAAGAAACCTCACTTAAATTGGTTGTGTATAAAGTGATTTATTAAGGTTAGAAAATGAGTTGATTCTCGAGTTAGGAATATAGGGGATGATGAACGAATGTCGTCCATTTGGGCATGTATCGATTGAATGGCAGAGAAGATATTGGACAGACAGATGAGCCATGAATAGCGGGTACCCGTGGAGAACAACTTGGATTAAAACCAAAAATATTTTCTTAATATTCATTTTTAAATTAATTAAATACTCTAAAATTTATGTAAATCATAAATAATTAAATATTAATAAAAAATTTGAAATTTGGAGGGTTAATTCCTCAGATGCTTAGGGATGTCCAGTGATTTTTCCTTAGTCAGCGGACATCTCTAACATTAGAAACCCATTTTCAATGTAAACCACCCTCATTTTACTTAAAATAATTGTAAGAATAAAATATAAGCAAAAAAATTACAAAAATTTGTTTGGTAGGTTCACTGTGGTTAGAAGAGTATAGAAAAAAGAACATATTTTCCTATTTTACAATTAAGAAAAATACCAAAAATAAGAAAAATATAAAATAACTCAAAAATTCACCAAAACACCCCAAATTGAAAAAAATGACCTTAGGAAGTCCCTATAAAAATTTTAGAGCCATAAAAATTATTTTTAATATAAATATGCTTTTTCTAAGTAAATAAAGATTTTGGCTTAAAATAATTATAAAAAAACTAAAATATAAATCAGAAAATTATAAAAAAAAATGGTTTGGAGTGTTCCTTAAGATGAGAGATACCTAGAAAAAGAAAATTGAACTCAAAAGAAAAATTTTATTCTTAGCCTATTTTCCTAATTGAATATTAATTAAAAATACTAAAAATCACAAAAAGCCTAAAATGTGTCAAAATATCAAAATCACTTCTTGATTGAAGAAAACAACATTAAAATTTTTTTAGAAAATTTTGGGTTATAAAAACGTATTTTAAGTAATTAAATGTATTTTCCTATATTTTTTACTTAACAAATATTAAAAATATAACAAAAATTAGGAAAATATGAAATTAATTTCTCTGGGTTCTATGGAGTAAGAGAGATTGAAGAAAAATAGAAAACATAGTTTTCAAAATAAAATGTATTTTCTACTCATATATTCATTAATATGAAAAAAAATTATAATAATTAAAATATAATTAAAAAAATCTTAAAGATTGGATTGAATAGTCCTCTGACATGTTTGAACCTCCTTAAATTTTCTTAATGATAGAAGATATGTTTTAATTATGTAAATGAATTAACTTTGAAAATCCTTATTTTTGAATTAAACTAGTTATAAAAAATAAATAAAAATAAAAAATACAAACTCTTTTCTTATTTCTTAAGCAACCCATGAGTAACAATTCGATAAAGTTTCAAAGTCATTTGAATTAAATTGAGAGAATTATGATGTAAAAAGCCGTTGGGGGAAAATAGAAATTATGGAATTTAGAGCCCTAATTAAAATTTTAGGTCAAACAAATGGGGGAAAGGGCAATGTTGATCATAATTTATCTCTTAGAATGATTGAAACATAAAGAAATAAGAGGTAGAAACCAATTCACACTATTCTCTACAAAAAGGTAAAATTGCAATTAATCAAATTATTATAGTTTGGAAGATAATACAATGGATGATTCTAATGTGAGGGGCATGAGATAACAAGACAATATTTAACTAATTTGAAGCCCTAGATTAATGGTTAGACAATAATTCAATCGTTCAATAAGAATTAATTACACTTTGCTTAGCTCTTATTTAAAATTACAAATCTATCCATAAAAGATCTAAGAGCTTGGTAATGAGCTAGGATTGATCTAAAACTATCTAAAGGGATGAAAAAGAAAGAACATAACTTATATTAAAAACTACTGGATCACCTAAGTGATTGGACCCACCGTTAGGGTGACCATCTATTCAAAATCCAAACATAACAATGCAACTAACTCCTAGCCTACTCATTGTTTAATTAAGATAAATACTGAGCACAACTTAAACACATTAATTTAACATTGGATTATCTAATTAATAGACTTGCAAGACCAAAATGAAATAAAAGTGATTCATAAGATCCTAAGTTTGTTTAAAACTATTCTTTGAATATTCTTAGAAGATTCTAGAAACCATAAAGGACATCTGAGTCTACCATAATTTGTGGAAGAGAATCAACTTCAAAATATAACAATATCTAAATTGACATGAAATTTCTAAGGAGCATCCAAGTTATGACTCGGAACCTGATAATTGACAAATCAATAGAAAATACCCCGATAGTACTTATACTATATTATTAACCCAATGCTCAAGGTTTTGAGTCTTAAATAAGGTATTCAAATCCTTGTGAGTAATTGGGGATATTTGTTTTAGCCACATATGGATCATCAGATTGTTGTAATTCTGGGGTCTAGTTGGTAGGGACAATGATAATATTGTGTATGTGTCCTAAACGAGCGTTACGAAGTAGGATATTAGGTACTGCCTACCTCAATGATCCTCAATAAGGAAAGAGGATAGGACCGATCATACTGTTCACCAACACATGGTAAGAAGATACCCCTTAAACTCTCAGTTTGTTGGTATTTTTACTTTGATCGGGATGATTAACTCATGGACAATCTGAATTTTCCAAAACATATTTAAATAAAACTAAACCTATTTTTCTCAAACTATGACTACTTTTGACTGCCAAACAAAACTTTATATTCATGAAAAAGTAAAAGATTTTTGAATGCAAAATTATTGATGTCCACTCATTAATCATCCTGATTAGGCTAGAACATGTCCTCCTGAGATTATTTGGCTGGTAAATTCTATCTAAGGTCTGAAGCACACAACTTAGCTTTGAGCTCCATATTTACTAAAGCCTTAGATTTAGCCTAGTCTTCCATATTTGATAGCGGGTTTTAGTCTACTCAATTTGTGTTTTTTTACGATTTTCCAGAATTTCATAAAATTTCTTAATTTTCTAGCATTTTATTATATTATGCTCACTGACCCCTTTTTGCAGTAGTAGCAGAGGCCCAACTCTGCACTTTTATATTTTACAGTATTTTCTTACTACAACAATTTCTCTTATTGTCACTTTACTTTTGCATTCATTAATTGCAAGACCTTCAGAATAGAGAACAATAGTCAATTTACCTGGGGTGGATCACTACAAAACTTGGACACATGCCTTTGAATTAATTGGACTAACAAGAATTGAAAGGAAAACATAAGACATAAGATAATAAACATGGAGCAGCTACTAACAAGGTGTTTGGAGAAATTTGGAGCAGATGGATGATGATAATCTATAAATGTAAAACAAGTCTACATCAACTAAACCTTCCTAAAATTAAATAACAAGCCATAAAAATTTGAGGAAGCTTGATACGCCTAAAAAAGTACTATTTTTCATGCTATATTTTATGATTATATTGCACTTCAAAGCTTTTTTTTCTTATTTTTTTGGTTGTAGGAACATCAAATTGAAGAATTTGGAGTGATTGGAGCAAAATGAACAAAAATGGACCAAAATGGAGCAAACCAGAGCAAATCGGGTCGAATCGGGGCACACCGGAGCCAAGGGGAGCTAAAGCAAACAATTAAGTGCCTATGCCTGACACTCAAGCTCCCAAAATGGCGCTTAGGAGCCACCAGATAGAGAGGAGGGTGCTTAAGCACCCAAAAATGGCACTTAGACACCGAAGACGGTTTTCAACATATCTTCTAGAATATACATCAAATTTCGACAATTTTTGAAGCGGTGCTTCATGCATCTCTTGGGTAATTCATTGTAAATGATAAAAGGGACTTTCTTGAAGAATATTATGGGGTTATATAGAGTTTTAAAGATGCACTTGAGGCACCATTTGAAAGATTCAATGAATTTGGACACTTTTGAAGAGACACTTAAGAAACTCTTGGGAAATTATAAATAAGGCTTGGAAATAATTTTAAAAACTCTCTTGAAAACTCTTGGACTCTTAATTAATTAAAAATTGAGGAGAAGAAGGCTTAGAGAAGAAGAAGAAGGCTTGGGCATGAGCCTCAAGTGGGGCGACAAGGTGAGAGAGAAAGAGAGAGTGTGAGAATTTCTTCTTTTCTTTTCACTTTACTCTTGGAGAGGATTGTAAGGAGATTGCTTTTGATATACAATTAGAGTTCATTTTGATGAGAAATAATTATTTTTATTGTATTTTTATTTGAATCTAGTACTTTATTTGTATGTTTTCAAAGACTTGTTCAATGAAAAGTTCTTGTTGTTTCTCCATGTGTAGTGAGTAGTTTTCTTTACTCTTCCCTCTTATAATGAATTAGTATGCATGTGTAGGATATAGAATTGAGTGGAGTGAGAATATATTGTGATGATATTATTTTATTTTTAATTTACATGTAAACTTGATCAACTTGCATGTTAAAATCTATTATGAGAACATGTAAGATTCGGGATGGTGCTCTCTCAATCAACTGTGCTAGAATCACATGAGATTGTATTGATGAAAATGTAGTCCATATGGTTGAGTGCAAATAAATAGGAAAATAATCTTTAATGAGGAAAATAATCTTTAATGGGTGTCTTTAATGGGTGTAGAATTAGAGAGCTTTAGAGTGACATGCTAAAGCCCCCTAATTTAGTCTATTATTTTAGGCTTTGATGCGAGATGTTAGCCTCCAGATGGAGGGATAAGAGGGAACTTTAGAGTGAGAGCTAGTATTTTCCTTTCCTAGCCCGTTTTCAGAACTATTCAAACTTTAGATTAACTAATGTTCTTTATAGAATCTCTATTAAGGGCAAAGAATATAATTGCTCCTATTTTTCACAATCTCTTTCATTACTTGTTTTACTTTTACACATGTCACTAATTTCATTGCATGAGGAAGGGTACTTTTAATATATTAAATCCCACTTTATAATATTCACTAAGTATTTTAGCTTGGGATTAAAAGTGGTATTATAGTGATAATTGTAGGATATAATCAGAACCAAACCTTTATCAACCTTCCAAGCTAGGGCGTGTTATTCTAAACTAGAACTTCTGCTGAAAGCTGTAGTGATTAACCTCGATTGCTGTGGGATTGATATTTGGGGCTTAATCAGAAAGCTCCATATTACTTGATAACGATGCTGTTAACCTCATTTTTGGTTGAGGTCTAGAAACTTCTTCA
>NW_018244279.1:0-239 GCF_001263595.1 Phalaenopsis equestris | reverse complement strand
CATATACTCATTGTAATGGGGAAGGATGCTTTCTTGAATTTGAAATCTTGATCACAAAAACTTGGTTTAGTTTTTGTAAGTTTACTTTGAAAGTCTAGCAATTAGTTTAATTAACTTTGTCTTTTATTGATTTTTATTTAACATTCACTCTTTTACTTTATATTCGAATTTCATACTTCACTTTTATAGTTTAAAATTTTTATGTTACATTATAATCTTAAAAATTTACTTATAAGCAT
>NW_018244278.1:0-203 GCF_001263595.1 Phalaenopsis equestris | reverse complement strand
AAATTAGAGATTTTGGAGAAATTTAGTGAAGAATTCATGGTGTGAAATTTCTTAGCCATGATTTTGAATTTAGGAGTTTACTTTATCTTTATAATGAATGTATGTGCAATATTTTGCATTTTTGGAACCCATATGATTCCTAAAATGAGGAAGATGAAAAGAAAGGAGGCTTGTGACATGAGAAAATTTGTTAACACCAAGGC
>NW_018244277.1:0-2299 GCF_001263595.1 Phalaenopsis equestris | reverse complement strand
CCATAGTTATGTGTGTAACTATTTTTAATTTTTTTCAACGTAATATAAGCTCTTGCGACTGAATTTTATGTTCTTTTGAGATTTATTTTAGACCTTAGGCAAAAAAATGCAAAAAAAGTGCATTGGCGCTTAGACGCCTAAATTGGCACCTAAGCGTCTGCTTCACTACCAGAATTTGGTGCCTAGGCACTGCTGTTGGAAAAATCACCCCGAAACCTCCTATTGACAGTTTTTGGAAATATTTTTTATATATAACTCCTAAAAACTGCCATTTGGAGTCAAATTAAATTGGTAGAGAGGGAGAGGATCCACTAATCTTGTCCTTATGGCCTCCAACTCCAATGAAACTCACAAATATGGGATTTTCAACCAAAGAAAGTTCATTAGTTTTGATACACAGGGATTGCATGACAAGGTCCTTATGAAGAAGAGGTTGATCAAGGAAAGGGGTTTCGAGAATTGAGGATTTAATACTCATGGTACTATTGTGGAATAAATCATTGAGCAAAGGCAATGGGAAGTACTATGCTACACCACTGTGGCTGTAGTAATTCCTATTGTGAAGGAATTTTATGCAAATCATCATGGGGTAAATCAAGGTGGTTCCTATGTTTGAGGCAGGTGGGTACCTTTTACTCCTTCAAGAATTAATGATTTGATCTTGATCGAGAGTGTTCCAATTTGTCATTATGCCAATTTTGCTCCTACAAAAGATAATATGGATGAATTTCTTAGATTCTTAATGGATGAAGATGTAACATGAAAGATAAGAGTTAACAATAATGTAAGTTTTCCATCTTCATTATTAAATTCTGCATCAAAGCCTTGACATGAATTTATTTCGGCAAAGTTACTCCCTACTACAAAAATCAATAAAGTGACAATGGAAAGTGTTATATTAAACTATTGTATTCAAACTAGAAAACTTATCAATGTGGGTGCTATAATAGTAAAATCTACTCTTGGTTTGATTTTGAAGAGATCTAATCTTGGTCTTGGATGTACATCCATAAGATTTTTCCTTATTATGCAATCACAAGTACCATATGAAAATTGGTAAAAAGTGCTTCTTGCTTGGAAGACAATGGACTTAGTATTAAACTATGGTTACTTAGAAAATGGAGAAGTGGATAACAGAAATGCTCTTATGGATCAATCATCTCAAAATTCATCACCTATATGACCCAGATTTTTGGATAATTCATTCATTATTTTGAAGAAGATTAAGAAGTTAGAGCATGAGTTGCTTAATATTTTGAGTGTGATTAGCAGTATTTCTGATCCGTTTAACCATATAAATTGGAGAATTAAAGAGCAATTTAATCACACTAGACTTATGGAAGAGGCTACGGTGTGAATGTATAAGAAAAATGTTTGGATCGTAGAAGACTTGACTGATGAATTTCCTCATTGTCCTTTCGATAACTTATTTGTGCATCACCAATCCATGGGAGGTATTAAAGAAGATGATAGTACTGAAGTTGAAGATTTGTAGCAACTCTAAAGTTTGAAACTCTGGCTATGAAAATGAATAATGCCTGCCATTTTTTTTGCTTTGGGTGATCTTCTCCTTTGTGACTAGGGGCGAATAGCAAACTAGGGCTTCCAAATACTCAGATTTGAGGCGATTTTGGGGCTAGAAATCCTCAGATTTTATCTTCTCTTGGTAAGAGCTTCACTTTAACATAATTTTTTTTTATTTTAACCATGAATTTCTCCTACATTATGGGAAAACCTAAAATTAGAGATTTTGGAGAAATTTAGTGAAGAATTCATGGTGTGAAATTTCTTAGCCATGATTTTGAATTTAGGAGTTTACTTTATCTTTATAGTGAATGTATGTGCATTATTTTGCACTTTTGGAACCCATATGACTCCTAAAATGAGGAAGATGAAAAGAAAGGATGCTTGTGACATGAGAAAATTTGTTAACACCAAGGCCCAACATCATTATAATACTCAACTCATGAAAAGAAAATTGATTCAGGAACGAGCATTTACTATCCCAACGGTCCTTTTGAAGGATTGATTGTGGAGATAAATTGGGAAATATTCTGTTATTTCACTGCTTTAACAATTGTTTCGATTTTTTGGGAGTTCTATGCAAACCTACAAGAAACTATGGATGTTGAACTCACTTTTGGTCGAGGTCTGGTTTTTCCTCTTTAGTAGCCGAGGGTTTAGCTATAGGACTTTCTTGTTGACTATTCTTAGAGGACTCGAAAATGAACCCTCACCATTAGAAATTCTGAACTACTGAGTACATGAGATCGGTCCGGTCTTATATTTTTAAAATTTA
>NW_018244276.1:0-633 GCF_001263595.1 Phalaenopsis equestris | reverse complement strand
AATTAGGTGCCCTTTCAAAAGAAATGAAAGAGAGAGAAAAAAAAACATAGCCATCAAGAGTGACTGTGAGTGCTCCCATTTCAAAAAGTAATAATTTTGATTCCTTTAAACCAAGTGCATTAAAAATCTTGATACTTGATCTTGATACTTTAACAAATTGTAATTGCAAGTTTACTCGTGATTCACCTGTTCTATGGAATGATTTGGTCATATTAAAATGAAATGACATAAATATTCTTGGCAATGTTACAATGAGTTATTATATATCAATTAATATAAAAATAAATTATATGATATGAACATATAAATGAAATGAATTATATAGAATGTTTGTATAAACATGTTAATCGAGTTAGTTCATCTCTTATTGTGCTAATTGGGAACGCTAAACAAACCAGAAAAAAAAACAATTGATATTGACTTATTATTTTAGGTAACACTGAGTTAAAGTAACATGATATAAATGAATTAAGATATTAATTGAATGCTTTAAAACCTATTTGACAAGCATGTATATTGCTTTCTTTTTCATAATATTATTATAATTTTTGAATGTATGAGTAGTCACTTAGTTGTTAAAGACTTATGAGAATTTAAACTAATGTTTTTAGGTTTAAGCTTTGAGTTAGAAAA
>NW_018244275.1:0-463 GCF_001263595.1 Phalaenopsis equestris | reverse complement strand
TATTACATTATCTTTCGGAGGCGTCGATGCGTTGTTACAGCGTCTTCGGAAGGCATCATTGCACCGTATGTGTGGTGTGCTACACCATCCTCGAAGCATGTAATTACACCTTCTTTAGAAGGCATCATTGCACCATATGTGGGATGCATTTATTCACCATAAATCGAGGTGTGTCATTGCCGTATTTGGGGTGCATTGTGGGGTGCCTTGTTACGAAATCATCGAGGTGTTTTATTGCACCATTTTCAAGAGACAACGACATTCAATATAATGCATTGTTTTGTAGGTTGTTATTTGATTGTAGGTTGTTATGTGATTTCGTGGTGTCATTTGTTGTTTCGTATAGTGTTTCGCCGTAAGAAGCGGGTGACGGTCGATGTTAGCCAGTTGTATGAGTTGAATGTGTTTGTCGGAATATCGATGTGGAAAACCAGACTTCAGCTCCCTCCTCTCCGGGCTGTCG
>NW_018244274.1:464-6411 GCF_001263595.1 Phalaenopsis equestris | reverse complement strand
AATTTTCAAAAGTTATAAAAAAGAATCATCATCACATAAAATTTTAATCTCTTTCAAAAATAACAATGACATCCACCAAAATCTTAAGGGCTTAGTAGTGACCTAAGCTAAATCAAATTTGGTTACATAAGGATTAGAAAAAGTGGACATAGCTAAAATTAAACACCTTTAGAACACTACAAGCCCAAATTAAAATTGGCTAAATGCCTTCGATAACACTAACTTGCCTCTTTAAGGGTTTTCACCCACATAATCTTCAAATGGAATAATAAATTTTAATTACCCTACTCTTAGGGATAATTAAAACATCAATGTTCACTCAGCATTAAAGGTACTTATAGGATGTATTATTAAGCAACAGGATAAGTTTAAATGAGCTCGAGACTTTTTACCAAGCGGTGAGAGGGAGGAATGGACCTGCTTCTTCCTCTAGACCTGTTGAATACGTCGGAGGTCTACTAAACTTAATATGTTTTGCTTAACAAAAAGCATCCTTAATCAAATTAATAGGGACCCACCAAGATATGATCTAGGGTTAGGTAGGTCACCAAAATTTTACTTTCATGCTTCATCTAAAATGCCCTGACATGCATTTTAAGTTTCAGGTGGTGGAACGAGACGACTCGCTAGGTATGCTTCTATAGTTTATAGTATTGTCTTTTCTTAAATTGTACTTACTTACCTACATGTATGAACGAAACACAAACTTGCATGTTAAACAACGATGTTACCCTACATGAAAACTAAAACTGTCAGGATAGCCACAAAACTGAAACCAAAACTAAAATAAAAACTAAAATTAACCAAGATAAAATTCACCCCCACAACATTCAAAATATAAAACAACTGAAAATTTAATCACAAACATCACACAAAATAATAATTACAACTAAATTAAGATGTCTCTATCGGTTGATCGGGAATCCCTCAGAGGAGGTAACCATGGTTGCTAATGAGGCTTCCCACAGTTTAAATGAAATTATGAAACTCATTAAATTTAGTAGACTAAGTGAATCAAATAAAAAATAATGGTGTCGGAATGAGAGAATTGTAGGATCCTAGCCGGTGTCGCTCTAATCAACTATTAACATCCCCATAAAATTTAAAGAAATTCAACCATAGGGCCGTCTGATTTGACATCATAACTTGACACCCTAAAAAACTTAAACTCGTCATGGCGAGGAGCTTAGTACTAGCATAGTGGGCAGCACAGCTATCTTCAGCAGCAAAACATGTCTTCTCCAGCTAAACCAATTTCTTCTTTAGAATTAAACAATAAGCCATAGGATTTTGAGGTTATCTGGTTATGCAACCTAAATCCTCACCTCATCTTTAGGCCTTTGTACAGCTTTATTATACAATATAAGCCTTAACTAGTCTAATTTTGAGGTTATTGTGTGTTATGACCAAAATCTCGCATCTTTCTGGCTACTTGTGTTATTGTTTCACACGAATGTAAGTCCTAAATTAATAAAATTGACAGGATGAAACACTTAAATAATTTCTCCTCAAAAATAAAGCCAAACATTATGATAGCTTGGGAGGTCACCGAGGTTCTCCTCCGGATCTATGACATCCCTTATTTCTTCCTCCTTTGGATTTCAAAAACAAAATGCTCCAAATTTTAGGCAATCCCATTTCACACTTCTCTGTCCGATCTCATTGAACAGGCCAATCCTTTTGAAATCTGTGAAGATAACCTATGACATCCTTTAGTTCTTCCTCCTTTGGATTCCAAAAACAAAATGCTCCAAATTTCAGGCAATCTAATTTCACACCTCTCTATCTGATCTCTAGAACATGCCTATCCTTTTGAAATCCGTGAAGATAATATTTCTTGATTTTTATCAAGAGTTTTCTTAGGTGTCTTTGGTCATTTAAGATGTAATTAACTATAAGAGCTTTCCCTTATAGGAAACTTTTCAAAACCCAGCTTAATATAAACCCTATTTAGTTCTTCATATTAAATAAGGGAAATTATCATTAAATAAAATAGTTTTGCAGACCAAACGGACGTCATATATTTCTCAATTTATTTGATCGAGCCTCATCCTCAAGCTTATGTTTATCCTTCAGGATAGATACAAGGTTTGAGGAACAACGCTCTTATATTTAAACTATGAAAATTATATGAGGTTAGATTTATTTCATATTTTTCTAAACTTAAACGTCCTTCCAAAGTGGGTGACGTGATTTTGATTCCGGTAACCGACAGCTTCTTATGGGCAACTCCGCCAACCAAAAATAGAGCCGACAGTTGGTGAAGAGATTTGCTGGAGCACAACACAATTTTTCTATAGAAGTGCTCATGATGGAAAAGCAAAAGTACAATGAGACTTTGGTGGATTACATCTTGAGGTGGAGAATTCTTAGCATGAAGTGTGAACCTCAACTATAGAAACATCACGCAATTGAGATTTTACTCAAAAGCATTCTTGGGCCAGTAGCTTTCATGCTCAATGGACTCACCATCAAATCCTTCGAGAAGCTACTTAGCAAAGCGAGCAGTCGTCAAGAAGAAAGCAAACATATGGATTCTCACAAGAAATTCAAGGTAACTAGAGTTTTTGAAAAGAAGTCAAGAACATTAGAGACTGTCGATAAAAGAAAACAACCAATGAAGATATATCTAGAAAATCCTCACCAATCTTCACAGCATGCTCAAAACAGAGTAGCCAGTCCAACCAGCGACTACCTCAAGCAGGATCATCCCAAACAAAAAAGAAAAGAATGTCTTTAGCAGAATGATAGAAAATGGTGTATTCTTTCAAAGATGATGCCGTATCCAAAATTTTCAGAAGTCTGATGAAGAAGCCTGAATTTAGATTACCATATAAAAAGAAACCTGAAGAGGTCGATAAGAAAGATCAACCAAATTATTGCCCATAACACAAGTTGCTTGGGCACACTATAGAAGAATGTTTCATCTTTAAGGATTGGCTTGAGAAGAAACTTAAAGAAGGGAATATAACTATCCCGAAAGAATATTTAAAAAAACCTAAAAAGGGTTCCATAGATATGATTTTGGCTGAGCCAATCTCTCTGATTGATCTCTATACTGGAGAAGATGGATGGAATATGTCTTGGGGCAAACTCAAGAGGGTCCTAAACCAAATCCAGGATGCATCAAAATAATCTTTCACATATACTAAAAAAGATGGATGGAATGAATTATGTAGTAAATCATCCAAGAAAATATTGAACCAAATCTAGAATGCTTCAAAATAAGCCTCCGTTCAGAATCTTCAGCCTTCCAAACCCGAGACAAATATTTCACTAGGAGATTCATCATCGTCAAAGATAAAGAAGAAGAATAATACCACTATAAAGATTGATAGCACGAAAGGTAGGATAGGGGATACCTCTGCTAGACTAGTTGTCTCGGATTCGGGGAAGAAAATTCTCGAACCTCTGACTTTGTATGATTATCTTTTTACCCTTCCAGGGTCCTATGAATATAATGATTGTGATTTTGGCTACATTTTAACTATTTATGATTATAACATAACAGACTCTGATCAATCTAGCCTCAATGAAGTGAAGTGAAAATTGTAAGGAATCTATTGATTTAAAAGCCAATTTCTATTTTTAGAAAGTCTTATTTAAACTTTAAGTTATTTTATTTTATTTTGTGTGTGTTTTGTTTTATTTTATTTTATTTTAGTGTATGCGTAGTTCAGGTTCTGAAGGACTAGTGCCCTACGATTCTGAATTTGGGAGAACTGTTAGAAAAATCAAAAAAAAAAAATTAAAAATCTTAATAAATTCAAAAAAATTACAGGAATGGAAAAACAAAATGATCAAAATATTGAAATTCATTAAGAGTTTAGACCTTTACGTGATTATGCCAACCCTACTATGGATGAACTTCATTGTAGTATTCAAAAACCTATTGTAGTGGCAAATTAATTTGTGCTTAAACATGTTATTATCCAAATGATATCAAATAATTAGTTTGGGGGATCACCAACTGAAGATCCAAATTTACATCTTGTTAATTTTCTAGAATTGTGCGCTACATTTAAATACGATGGTGTATCAGATGATGCATAAGACTTAAGTTATTTCCTTTCTCACAATACGCTACACCATTCAAATGTTGTGTGAACTTAGAAGAAGAGCCAATTTTAAAGAAAACATACTAGAACTAGCCAAGCCTCATTCACATAAGCAATAGGACTCAGAATTCCTAACCAGGCTGAAATTTGAAGTGGTGTTCAAAGTTTTATTTTTATTGTTTTGCATATTTGATTCGATGCTGTGTTTCATTTCATCTTTATGATGAGATTTATTTGATCTTAAATTTTTCTTTGTATTGTTCCTTATTCATTTCAAGACTAAATCCAAGTTCAGTCTGACGGCTTTATATTAATTGCATCATGTGGCAAAAAGGAAATTTCATTAACCTTAAAAAATCTAAAATGCTGAGATACAATGTGATCATAGAATGATCTTGGTTGAAACAAAATGTAAACTTTTAATCCCATATCCATTCTGCTGACCTCTTAGAGTTTGTAAAGGCTAGCCCTTTCTCCTAAGGCGTGTTCCGGAACAAAAGTCCCCCTCACACACGCTCAGAGGCGTGTCTGTCTCATAGCTCCAAGGGTCGAAGTTCTTCAAGTTCTGGATCAGGCTGATATCCAAACGTTACTTTGTTAGAATCTATTTTCCTAAAAGTAATTGATATTCTTCTTTGTGGGACTCCTGACACACAATGCTTTGCTAAATCTGTCCTGTTTCATTTGAGAACCAGGACTGATCCCACGGAAAGAGGAATCTCCACTGATCGACAAAATTCAGCTGGGCCAACCACCTGTATCTCTTTCCCGAACATTATATTGCATTTTATTATGAGAGACACAGTGCAGAGAGGCCTCAGGAAATTGTGGTTATCAATGTGAAGTGGGATACAATCTCCTTCTTCATAAATGTTAACTATAAAGCTGTTTGGTACACTATCTGCTGGTAAAATATGCCATTCTACCATCATTTTTATCATCCTTTTCATTAGTTGTGGTAACATATCCACTTCATCATGCTGAATGATTCCTGGGGGATTCCATACTTTGTCATATGCATAATTATAACAACAACCGCACTGAATCATGATCATGTTTTTGCCCTTCACCATTTTTGGGGCTCAGATTAGGTCTTTTTCTTCAACAGGCCTTCCCGACCTCTTTCTCTGAGATAAAAAATATACTTCACCATCCTCTTATGTTAATTTTCAGAAACGAAGTTAGTATGAAACTCTAATCCTTCCAATATATTGACATATCTGCACATATTATTTCAAAGTATTCAAAATTCTGCTTTCAAACTTTCTTAAACATTATCATTTCCTCTTCAGAAATTATCTGCAACTCTTGGGCTGAACATGCTGAGGGACATACGGCTCCGCATCTAAATGTTCTTCACTTCTTTGAATTTTCGGGACTACAATGCACTCCTCCCAGGGGGCATCATACTCCATGTACTCCTCAAGAGAACAACTTCAAGAGAAATATTCTTCCTAAGACTCCAAGAAACAACAACCACGATTGTTCCACACCAGAAGAACTCGAAAACCTAGCTTAGAGAGTGTTCCGGCCAAGAAAATAGCACTCCACAAACACTCAACACTCCAAGTACAAGAGAATTAGACTTAGAGAGAATTTTAGTAGAATTTTTTCCCCTAAAGGCCTCCCACAATAAAAACCACAGCCTCTCCTTTCTCTGAAAAATTTTTCAACAACCTAAAGTAGTAATCTAGGAAGCCATTTTATAGGCAAAGAAGAGAGGGGAAAGAGCCACCACCAACTTCAGTAGTAAACAAATCACATGTTGAGGTAGTAAATGCTATAGTAAAGAGGGAGACGGTAAAGCCTCAAGGAGCAGAAGGGTCAGCCAGCTTGCCTCTTGCAATTGGAGAGTCGAAAAGATGAGGGGGGGGGGGCGAGGAGGCGGG
>NW_018244274.1:0-444 GCF_001263595.1 Phalaenopsis equestris | reverse complement strand
GTCGAGGAGGCGAGCCGTGTACATGAATCAATAGAAAAAAAGTCAAGAAAGGGGGAAAAAGTTTCCGCATTGATCTCCAGCGGGAACTAGGGCAAGCGAGGGGAACGGGATGAGCTTTGCGGTATCAAGCCACGAGATCAAGCTAGACGAGAGCTTAAGTGCGCGAGTAAGGGGTAAAATAAGAATTAAAATTAAAATTTTAATATTATAAAGTAATAAAATATATAAAATATTTAATTTTTCTTAAAAATAAAATTCAATTCGAAAATTTTATTTGTGTGCCAAAATATAACAAAATTGGTTTCTATTTTAGGTAATTTTGACGTTCCAGATGCACTGACGCGGTCCATTTCACCATCGGAAGTCGTTTTGACAAATTCATCAGTTTGCGGGCCATTTTGCTAGTGTAAAAAATATTGCAATATGGGTGTCTTTTCCTGCTAA
>NW_018244273.1:0-799 GCF_001263595.1 Phalaenopsis equestris | reverse complement strand
TTCAAATGATTCTAAAATTGAATCTTATAAGTTATGTTATCTAAAATATATCGAGATTGATGTTTGATCACTTTAATTTTTCGGCGGCATGCCAATTAGAATGCTATTGGCTATTATTAGTTGCTTTTTTTAGTAATATATATGACGAAAGTTATCATTTTATAACTATTTAGAGTGTGATTGTTGTCATAATGTCATTGAGAAATTTCCTTTAGTAAGAGTTTATAACACTCTACATCTTGGAAAGAAAACTATTGCTTACAATTAGTTTATAATTATCTTACAAATAACTGAAGCTGTCCAAATGAATAAAAAGTTGCAGCTCTCTCTTGATTTTTTTGTCCTTTTCTTTGTTATGTATTTGCTTAATTTATTTTTTAAGAGAATATTATTTATTTTAAGCACAATTTGCTTAAACATCCTACGATAATTGAACGATGGGACAAATTGATGAGTCAGTAGGGCGTCGCACTCGTTCACCAAATTAGATGTGAATAGGGCTTGAGTTGATCGTTGGGTGAATTCATTTTTTTTGTTTTTGCACAACTTTGTTGAATGTTGGCATTGGATTGACCCATGTCAAGTAGCTGTAAATAGAGTATGATTTGTTACTTGAGTAAACTCAATTTTGATGTTGGCAAATTTCTAGGTTTTCGAATAGGTTATGAGCTATCGTGGGCCTGTGTTAAGCTGATTCTTATCGAGATCACTTCTCTACTTCATACTAAGAAATGCAACTGAAGAAGCTAACTAGAAAAGACAAAAAACCCAAATAACAATAAAAAAGATAGCCAACTAG
>NW_018244272.1:0-679 GCF_001263595.1 Phalaenopsis equestris | reverse complement strand
GAGAAATTTCCATTAATCTGTTTCAATAAAGATGCTACAGATCAAACATAGGACAATGCCTCAAAAAGAGTACATCATGTAATACATGCTGAAATGCATTGAGAGTCATCTCAAGATATGAGTACATCATAGACTGATTACATCAGATATATGTCATGCTTGTTAAAAGAAAGCAAGTGAGTCCTCTGTGCTTAGTATATCGAGCTCCTGATCAAGCAGACCTTTTGAGTCATGCTCCAGGATAAGAGTTCCCTTTGCATGTATTCAGAGGGACAACCTTCTCATAGATCGTAAGGAAACAGTTCCTCCAACTCCTGGTCTTGTTGGAATCCATATGGTATCTTACTGTCATCCATTCTGCGGAAGGTCACGGACACCCTACTGTGTCATACTCCTAGAAAACAGTGTTTGGAAACGTCTGCACCATTGCTCTTGAGAACAAGTACTGAACCAACTCGAAGAGGAATTTCCACGGCTCCTTTGAATTCACCAGGGCTAATTACATCGATTTCTTTTCCAAACAAAATATTGCTCTTAATCATGAATGAGACCGTGTAGAAAGGCCTCACAAAGTCATGATGGTCAATGTGCGGATGAATGCAGTCACCTTTTTCATAAATGTTGATGATGCAGCTGTTAGGAACGCAAGTGGCGGGTAGGATATTCCTCTTGACCATTC
>NW_018244271.1:4920-7115 GCF_001263595.1 Phalaenopsis equestris | reverse complement strand
ATTGGCTAATTTAAAGTTTAAATAGATCTGAAGACCGGTTAGGCGGAAAATATATTAGCTCTCACTTTAGAATTCCCTCGATTCCTTCCACCTGGGGGCTAACATCTCGTACCAAAACCTAAAATAATAAATCAAGTTGGGGGCTTTAGCCTGTCACTCTAAAGTCCTCTAACTCTACACCCTTCAAAGACTATCTCCCTATTTATTTGCACTCAATCATATAAACTACATTTTTATTCATACAATCTCATGTGATTCTTTGCAATTGTTGATTGAGACAATATCAGTCCAGTTCTTACATGTCTCACAACAAATTTTAACATCTAGATGGGCAGATCAAGAAGTAAATGAAGTGCATGGAATTAAATCATCACAACTTCTTCCAACATTAAAGATTAATACTCTCCACAACTTTCATCCAACACTTTAATTACTTATCATTTTAAGGACAAAGATAAAGAAAACTAATTAGAATCCATGCCATGGAGAAAACAAAACTACACTTTAGTTTAAAAGTAGAAATCATTGTCAAACCAACAATAAGTCTCGATTAAAACCAAAAGTAGTTTAAAACAAAGATAAAAACTTATCTCAAATCCTCCACCAAGCTCTTGAAGTTCCTTTGAATTTCTTCTTTCTTACAACACTCTTAACTCTCAAAATAAAACTAAAACAAAAGCAAAAATAAATTTGTAGAGCCTGAAATTTTCTTTAAAAGCTTGAATTTTCTCCAAAAGCTTCTCCACGAACTTCTTCAAGAACTTTTTAGAACACTTCAGGACTCTTTTTCAGGACTCCTCTAAAAGTCTTGACTTCATTATTTTATAATTCTCCAAGAGGTGCCTTGGTATATCTTCAAAATGTGTCCTAATTTGATGTATTTACCAAGGGATGCCTCCTTTCACAAGTCCTTTAATTATATTTTCATCCTTAGTGGTTATAACCACCCATTTTAGCCAAAAGGTGTTTCAAATGTCTCTTTTAAATTTGTCAAAATGAATTAACCCATCAAGTAACTGTCACTGACGCTTTAGTGTGGAGCCTCTGGCGCATAGACGCGGCCTTCTTTGTTTCAGCAGCGCTTAGGTGCCGGTCGCTTAGGCACCAAAATAATTTTGCACCATTCTTGCATTTTTCTCCAAATTTGATCATTTTTCACTCCTTCAACATTTTTTCCCTTTTTACTTATATCTAAAAGAAAAACACACAAATACCTTCCATTAAAACCAATATCTCAAAAATAAGTATAAAAATATATCTAAAAACACAATATATTTTAGGTGTATCAATACTATGGATATCATCAAATACCTATAGCTTTAGAGGATCAAGACAAGGCTACATTTACAAGCCCTTATGGGACTTTCACTTTTAGAAGAATGTCCTTTAGGTTATGTAACACACCCTCCACTTTTTAAACGTGTATGAGGTCAATTTCTTGCAACTTGATTAAGAAAGGGGTAGAAGATTTCATGGTTGATTTCTCAGTATTTAGAACTTCATTTGATTCATGTTTTGAAGAAAAGGTGTTAAAACGCTATGAAGAGACTAACCTTGTTCTCAATTAGAAAAAATGTCAATTCATGGTCGCAGAAGAAATTTTTCTAGAACAAAATATCTGAAAATGACATGGAAGTGGACCCAACAAAGAATCAAGTAATTACAAACCTCCCCCTTCCATTATAAGGAGGGTTAGAAGTTTTCTGGGACATGTTGGATTTTATAGGCAATGTATAAAAGTTTTCTGGGACATGTCGGATCATCTGCTTCCCAAAAACTGGCCCGACAGCTCCGGTTTAGGTTATTTTTGCACAAAATGTTTCTCTGACTCTTCTCTAATGAATCGAGTTTGATACTTAGGGTTCCTCTTTCTCTTGCATTTGGGATCATTCTTGAGGCATTGGAGTTTGGAATTCCTCTTCCAAAGATAAAATTCTAAATCTTAGCCTTGCATTTCTTTGTTCATCTGGGAAATTTTTGGATTTTTCGGGTCAAGTGAGGGAGAACATCTTTGTGGGGAGAGTTGATTAAAGCCTTTAACTTAAATTGTGAGTGCAATTGAATCCTACATTTAGATTTACCTCATCCTGATTTGCATATCTCACCCTTATTATGGCACCAAAAACCATAGGGGGAATGAGTAAAGTCCTTTTGATAAGTATAAGTTTGTTAATGCTAAAGCTGAGAAGAGATAT
>NW_018244271.1:0-2183 GCF_001263595.1 Phalaenopsis equestris | reverse complement strand
GCTTTAATGGAAGGTATTTGTGTGTTTTTCTTTCAGGTACAATCAAATGGATGAAAAATTGTGAAAGGATTGAAAAAGGATCAAATTTGAAGCAAAAATAAAGAAATAATGCAAAAGAACAGTGGCACCTAAGCACCCAGAACTAGCCCTTACGCGCTAGTAAAATCGAGAAGGTGGCGCCTAAATGCCAAGTACCTCGTGCTTAAGTGTCGAAAAGTAGTTACTCGATGATTCAATGAATTTGGACGAATTTTTAAAGAGATGTTTGAAGCAACCCTTGGTGAAAACGTGGGAAATAGTTAATGGACAAGAAAATACATTCAATTGGCTTTTGAAAGGAGGCAACTCTTGGAAGATTCATTGAATGTGGACATATTTTGAAGAGACACCAAGTCACCAGACACCAAGTCTCCTTTTTTGGAAAATTATAAAAGAGGACTTAGATTGAATAACTCACTCTCTTTCCAATCTCTCTCTTTCTCTTTGCTTCTTTTCGAGAGACGCTTCTACACACGCCACCGTCCCCTCTTTTTTTTTTTAGTAGTAGTTTGTATTGTAAGGGAATGAAGAAATTCAAAAGAACTTCAAGAGTTTGGTGGAGAGGATTTGAGATAAATTTTTATCTTTATGAATACATTTGGTTTTAATTTATACTTCTTGTTTCTTTGCATGATTTCTACTTTTAAACTAAGTGTGATTGTGTTTTCTCCATGAATTTTGAGTAGTTTTCTTTATCTTTTTCCTTAAAATGATAAGTGATTAAGTATTGGATGGAATTTGTGTGAAGTATTAATCTTTAATCTTGGAATAATTTGTGATGATTTTAAGTCCTGTACTTCATTTACTTCTTGATTTAACCAATTAAGATGTTAATATATATTGTGAGAACATGTAAGTTCTGAAATAGTATTGTTTCAATCAACTAATGATAAGAATCACATGAGAATGTATGGATGAGAATGTAATTCATATGCCTGAGTGCAAATAAATAGGGAAATAAACTTTGAAGGGTGTAGAATTAGAGGACTTTAGAGTGACAAGCTAATGCCCCCAATTTAGTTTATAGTTTTAGGTTTTGATACGAGATGTTAGCCCCCAAGTGGAGGGAGAAGAGGGAACTCTAGAGAAAGCTAGTATCTTCCCTACCTAACCCATCTTCAAGACTATTCAAACTTTAAATTAGCCAATGTTCTTTATAACATCTCTAGTAAGGGTAAGGAATACTAGTGCTCCTATTTAGCACAACATAATTTGAATACTTTCACAATAGAATTCTTATACTTGTTACTGATTCATGATAAGGAAAAAGATATTTTATTTTTATTGCCTTCATTTTACAAATTTCTATTTAAGTTTAGTTAGTTGTTTACTTAATTTTCATTTAGCAAAAATTACAAAAAAAAATCAAATTTTCATTTCTGTTATAGCATCTAAATTTTGAGTAAGAATATTTGGTTAAGTAGAAGTTGTTATCTAATTTCTTTTGATTTTAATTGCATATTGTGTTTTGTCCCTATGAGTTCGATATTCGGGGCTTAATAAAAAAGTGTTATATTACTTGATAACGATACGTATACTTACGTAGTATCCCATAATTAAATATAATAATTGTATTCTTATTTTCTTTGAAGTCAAGCTCTTGCCTAGTTGTTACTGGGGATCAAGTTTTTGACACCATTGCAAAGTAAGAATTATAAGTAAAGAAAAATTAAGAATATAACTGCATGCATCGTATTGTCATATAAAATTAAGATCAAGGTTTAGAGAGAAATCTATAAGGGAAGCGTTGCAGCATTACAGGGAGGACTTGGATTCATTGTTGGATGAACTTTTCAACTATTTTCAGAGGAGAAAAGCTAAGTATCATATTTTCATTTATCTTGGACTTGTTGTAAACACATATTTAGTGTATTTATTTTGTTAAATGATGATGATTTTCATTATAATCTTCATGCTTTGTGAGTAGTTTTCCTTCACTTTTCTCTTATGATGAATATGTAGGGTTTTTAGGATGTGTTGAATGCTTTTATAATTGGATTTTAATACTAATGTGATGAGTATTCTTCTATATTTTATTTACTTTTTGCACTGGCCATATGAATTGTTAAAATTCATTATGATCCATGTCGGCACTATTTTTGGTGTGGAGTTCGTCCGTAAGAAGCTGTCGGTCATCGGAATTG
>NW_018244270.1:0-342 GCF_001263595.1 Phalaenopsis equestris | reverse complement strand
TCGACACAAATCCAGAAGAAAACACAGAGAATTAATGAAGTTCGACAAAGATGCATATGTCCTATGGAGCAGTGTAGCGGCTTTCCTACAATTCAGAAAAATAGTACAGAATTAAGACCAATGGTTACAAACAGACATATATATAACTCTAGAGTACAATATATAATTATAGAATTACCCATGTACCGTACCGCGTGGGCGTTGCCCCTGCACCCCCAACCCACATAACGAACTCCGTCGATTGGACTGATTCTTCCGCTCCGCTAGCTCGCTCCGTTCCATTCCAGCATCTGTCCATTTTATAGTATATGAACCATACCTAACAAATCTCCACCTTGGCGA
>NW_018244269.1:0-346 GCF_001263595.1 Phalaenopsis equestris | reverse complement strand
CATTTCCTGTAAGAAAAACACTAATCATTGCACGTTAACCAAATTTTTTATTTTTTATTTTTTATTTTTTTTGGATCAGTCTCAAATATGAGGTTTTCCGTGAGGAAATAACCAACAATCAAGCCATCAGCTCTGAGAAAAGTTTGCGCATGTTGTTCATACGCGAATTACCGACGGACGACAGACACGATACGCCAGCGAGATTTTTTTTTTTTTTTTTTGCCATTGTATCGCGTTGTTGTCTGTATATCAACTCCTGCATGTTAAGTAACTTCCTGAGCCATATGGAAGAATAATCATGTACAACATTTCGCAGTAATCAGAAAGGAACTCATGCCTGCAATTT
>NW_018244268.1:0-2603 GCF_001263595.1 Phalaenopsis equestris | reverse complement strand
AACTGTGATGCGGATGGAGTTCACATGTATACATACTCCGTACGTAATATTCTCTCGTTTCTTTGACCCTTGTAACTCTCTATATCGCGCAATATCTTCTGTTACTTTTAAAGAAAGTTGGGCATGACCCTCATTATCAACGAAAAAAAAATTTTATACGTTCCATGTTTTGTATGTTCCAATAAGAAATAAAATAAAATAAAATAAAATAATTTTCAATAAGAAATAATATATATTTTTTATATGTTCCATACTTTGCAAAACACATTTCTTTATTCTTTTCCATATTCTTGAATAATTATTACATTAATTAATTACTATTTAAATAATTTAATATTTCTTAAATCACATGTAACACCTAAACCTCAAATTTTAACATTTATAATCCCCAAAACTTTGGTAACATTTCAAATTACCACCATTTTAACTTAAGAAAATAAATTAATATAGATATAAATATAATTTATTTTTTTAATATATTTCATATATATTATATTCATCTTAAAATAAGTTATGATATTAATGTTTCGTTATAAAGCATACAAAAACATCATATTTCAGGAAATTTTACAAGTTAATATATTATTAATATATTAAAATATATTTTATTATTATTATAGCATAACATTATAGCCTATAGTTATCAAAACTATATTAGAAAGTCAATTTTCATCTATAGAACTTAACCATAAATGAGTTCACAAATCATAGGCCCCAATTAGAAAAGAAAAATTACAATATTCTCATCAAATTTAATCACAATAAATCTCAAAATTAATAAATTTATTTTAAAAATATGATCAAAAAAATAAATAATAAATAATAATAATTATTATTATATGATATGAATTATTTGGTTTGTATACATGTGAAAAACAAAATTTAGAAGGTAGATTTGTAATTACGAGGGTTGTAAACAAACCAAACACGAACGAACAGAGCTTGTGTTCGTGTTAAACTAGTTTGAAATTTAGTTTGTTTGAAATAAGCACGTGCTTGAAATTATTCATGAAGTCAATGTTCGTGTACATTTCTTAACGAACAAGCTGAAAACGAGTTGTTCGCGAACGACAAGCTAGTTTGACACCCCTAATATTAATATATATATAAATAAAATATTATATTAATTATATAACTTATATTATATAAATATATAATATCTATATTAGTATATTACTAATATAGTAATTAATTTATTATATATTATAATTTATAAAATTTAATTTTTTAAAATATCATAAATTTTTTTATATATAATTATTTTAAATTATTTTATATTTCGAACAATAACGATTCTAACACGAACGAACGCATTACTGCTAGTGTTTGGTTCGTTTAACTAATCGAACGAAAAAAAATTGTTCACGTTCGTCTCGTTTACTTATCGAACGAATCGAACACAAACTCATTGTGCAATCACTGCAATGCCCTCTTTTTTATTAAGAAAACATAAAGTTTTTTTTTAATCTGGAAATAATATTTTAAATTATTATGAATTATCAATTTAGTTTTTTTATGGTATGATCTCTATACGACAATTGGTTGGACTTTTTCTTGCAAATAATTATTAGGTTTAAATCTATTTCTATAATTTCAATATTGTCATAATTAAATATTTATGAAAATAAGAAATAATTTATATTTTTTAATTAAAAACTATGACATAAAAATTTTCTAAAATAGAAATATTTAAATATTTATCTCTTCTATTTATTCTTCCATCTATATTTGTGCAGTTATTACATCAATTAAAGGAATTTAAATAATTTAATAATTAATATATCATATGATTCAATCACCAACTAAAGTTCAATTAAACCTTTTGATTCTTAAATCTTTTCTCGCTATTTATTTCCACAGTGAAAGCCTATAATTTTACTTCGTTATTTATTTCCACAATATTTGAAAAAATATATATTTTACATTTATTTTTTAAAATACATATTTTTTATTTGAAATAATTAAAATTTTGTAATCTTATTATTGATTTTCCAAAATTAAAAAAAAAAAAAGTAAAAAATGGTCTATAAATAGCTTCTTCCCATCTCAATAGTCTTCACACCACCTTTGTAGATTTCTCAATTCCTCGTTGGCTTCGGTGACTCCTTTCAATGAACTCAATAGCATACTTCGTTCCGTCTCTTCTGTGGCCATAAGCATGACGCGATATTGCAATCCTGCTATATATTTGAAGTAGCACAATCAGACATTGATTAGTGTTTCGTAAGTTATATTAGATTTTGAATCGAGCTCGATCCAGCTCGAAATCGAGACTAACTAGTTCAAATTGAGTTCTTTGGACCCGTTTCAGCTCGAAATTGGTTGATCCAGGTCAAAATTGAAACAAACTAGCTAAAGTTGAGTTATTTTGATCCGTTCTAGCCTAAAATCGGCTTGAAATTGACTCATGACTAGTTATATTCAATTTTACTTAACATTATACATATAATTTTAGTATATAAAAAATACTACAAGCCGATCTCGAGTCAGTTTGAGACAATCCATATATGCCTCGAAATTAGCTCAAAAAAAAATTTGTTCCAAAGTTTTAGCTCATAGCTCCGCTCATTTATTTCAATCCGATCTCTATTCTGGCCAAAGTT
>NW_018244267.1:0-1169 GCF_001263595.1 Phalaenopsis equestris | reverse complement strand
TACATCTGTGTGCGCGCTCGCACACACTCAATTTTAAGCATCATGAATGCATGCGGGCTCCAATAACAGAACGCGAAATGTTTTCCAGTGGACCCTCTTTTAAAAAAATTATAAATTTATTACTCGAAATACAAACAATTTTTTTAATTTTGAACTCTAGCTTAGTTTTATTAGAATCTGGATGCAGAAGTGTGTCCAAACTACATATGTATAATTTTCTCTTATTAGAGATCATAATTTAGCCCAACTTTATTTTTTCATATTATTTGTGACTTTATTAGATCTTTGTGATCTAAACCACAGTAAGACAAGATTTAAAAAGAGGTGAAGCGAACTGTCACCTCCCAAAAGAGCACTTAAGAGAGGTGGGCAGCTCAGAACTTAAATACTACTTTTCGGCCCTACACCTAGCCGATGTGGGACTATTTGTCCGTGACATTCTCCTCCACCCAATCATGTGATGCCCTCGTCACAGATCGACTCCACCTAGGGTCCCACTGGACCATGGAGAGTCTACACACCTGACAAACAGTAATCTGCTCTGATACCACTTGTCACCTCCCAAAAGAGCTCTTAAAAGAGGTGGGCAGCCCAGGACTTAAATACTGCTTTTCGGCTCTACACCTAGCCGATGTGAGACTATAAATCCGTGACAGAACGCTGATAGCTTCCTGAAACAATAAAAAAAACATTCCATTATCACATGCAAATGTTAAACAAAGATGACACCATTAAAAATACAAAATACCGGGCATTTACATAAATACCACCTAACTCTTGTCTATTTACATAACTAACACCCAAATTCTATTTTTTTTTACATTTAAACCAGCCAATTCATTCATATCACATCAAAAAGGCCAGTTCTTAACTTAAAAAATAAAATAAAACACACCTTTTATATGTAAAGTGACATACATGTTAAAATTGAAGTTTAGGTGTTACTTTTGTAAATACATATAAATTCAGTGGCATCTATGTAAATCTTCCAAATCCTGGCTAGTCAAATACTAATCTCCTGCAATTTATGGTCACCACAAAATTCAAAAGGTTTACGCGTTAAAGCTGGCCAAGATGGCCAAGATGGCAAAGAGCAGAAAGCAAATATTTGAGATATGCTGACAAAATGCATTATGGGAGGGACACAACTGTAATGGGACAAATAAGGG
>NW_018244266.1:0-3393 GCF_001263595.1 Phalaenopsis equestris | reverse complement strand
CCTAGAATAGGCAAATGTATGGTATATTTAGAAAATTTTTGAGAATTCATTCTAAATATTTCTTTTAGAAGTTAGAACGCTTGATCTGATTTCCAGAAATTACCAATTTGTATATAAATTTTAATATAAATTTCAGATGTTTCGCAATTTTTAATATAAATTTTTGCATCTAAGAAGATATGCAATTAAGTTAAGATTATTGCTTAATTTGATAAAATTTTTATCACTAAGTAATCAAAACTCAATAAATTTGAATAATTTATTGTTTGATTCATTTATAATCATAAATATATCATTTAAAGCTCGTAAGTATGCACATTGAGAAGCTCAATTAAGAACATCAAAACAAATTAAATGTGAACAAACTTGATTCTATAACCCTCAACTTGTCAAGATGAAGCTCGTTTATTAAGCATTCAATAAAATTCTCATTTATCAGACTTAATGAACTCATCTCTATAATACTAATTTCTTTTTCAAAAGTGTCGCTCAACTAAAGTTTATTAATCTTAATATCAAGATAAATTTGAGCCAAACTCAAGTCATTTAGAAAATAAACTGAGAGTTGAACTCTATCATAAAAACTAGAACATAACTCAAGCACAACGTAGCAAAATTCTGCTAACAAAACTTGAATCCAATAAGAGGGATATCTAAGCGAGCACCTACAACCGTGATCACCTCCTTCGATAAATAAGTTAAAAAAAAATACTAGCAAACATGATGATCAGGCGACGAGGGGTACCAAACTGCAATGAGTACCTCATCAAGTGGAGATGACTAATGATTGCGAAGCTTGCTGGGAGCATGAAGGCACACTATGTGAATTCAAAGAAAAGATTCAACATTATCATGAGGAAGGCGCAATGAGGGCATTACGAGTTTAAGTGGGGGAGAGTCTGACACAAAGCTAACTTTAGATAAATTGACAAACCAACCATGAGAAGAAAATTCAAGAGAAAACCAGAAAGAGGAGAATAATCCAAGAGACTCTAGAAGATTCCACTGCATTCTAAAGAATATTAGAAGAGGATGCTTGAGGGAGAAATCTGAGATAACCTAGAAAGCTGGAGGTGAGTCAAATATTTTTTCAAGAAAAGTGAGCCCAAATGACAATATACGTGATTCTAATCCGTGACGTCATGGTGAAAATGGTCACACTCATTTATATTCCCTTTTTAGGGCATAATTTAAATACATCCCACCCTATTCCTTTGAATTTATATATTAAAGATTAGAACTTTATTTTATTTATATTTACATCAATCCTATCTTTCTTATCAAACAAAAATATGATTATTTTAATTCTTAAATAATATAATATAACTTTTCATATGCATAAATAAGATAGTGTATATAAATTAAGAATTTACATCTTAGATGTGTAAATATATAAAAATTAAAAGGGATATATATGCATAAAACTTATTTTAGTATGTCATTCCCAGCATGTGCTTAAAGAGGGGGGCAGGAGTGGAGCCTTCCAACTTCGAGGTTCTGTTATTCCTTTCCAGTAAATTACGTAATAAAGCTATTTGGTAACCCGGAGGGAAGTGCGGGCTTTGTTTATTCATGGCAAGTAGCCCGTCGTTGTCCTGTTGGTGCATATTGAGCCGCGTTGATGTTACCATCACAGTGCACGTCCTCCATTTTTTATTAAAATATACTCTAAATATATTAATTTTCAGTATATTTTTGTAATATCTAAAAGTCTATATCATGACATTTAATACTTTATTATTGTTATTATTTTAGATAATAGGAAAATATGCATAATGGATACATGCTCAGAGTTGGCACTGAGCTAATGGTGTTGTGACTCTGGGCTCCTAGAGTTGTGGCTTTGTTTTCTTTGTCTTTTGATTCTTGGACTTGGTCAGTTGATAATAGTGTGTTGTATGGGTAGTGTCGTGGTGCTTGATTTATCTCATCGATAGGCTTGGCTTTGTATTGTGGCTCTAATATTGGGTGATGGGGCATTGGAACTTGCGCTTCGACGATGGCGTCCTAGCACTTGGAGATTGATCTCTTGGAATAAAATGACCTTGAGATTCTGACATTAGCGTTATGGTGCTAAGGCTTGGGATTGTGACACTCTAGTAAACTTCATCGAATTCTTCTGATTTTTATTTTATGGACAAACTTACATATTAAATACATAATTATGCATAAATTATTAAAAAAATGAAATAAAAGTACATAATGTTTTCTTTTTCATTTTTTTCCTGATTTTCTCACTTAACAACATGTAAACGTCCCATAATTATATATGAAAGATAATAAACACATTTTTTTTTAACTAATTAGTGTATAACAAAAATCCCCTAAAGCAGGAAGTTGTATTCAACCACCAACATTATGCCACCTACATTTGGCCACCTGCATTCAATCTATTGCATTTGTCTAAAAGACCACTTTCAAGTCAGTAATTTTCCAGAATAACCTTCCCAAAGAACAACTCTTCTAAATACTCATCCATAGCCAAACAAATTGACTAAACAACGAATGTGACAACTGGAAGGACATAAATAGCCAAACACATTGACTAAACAATGGATGTGACTAGAGGGAGGACAATAGAAAGCTAAGAGAGCATCTATGAAAGAAAATTCATCAGAGATATTATAATTTATACTTCTGAGGCAGTAAATGAAAGATTTGATCGGGAAGAATTCCCAATAAATTTATATATAATTATAAATCACACGTATTATATTAGAAATTTATCCCTATAAGAGAGGGAAGTTAATGTAAATTGAGTTTCTAATGTGGGACAACTATCATAGAAATTAATACAACACTTTTCCCTCCCTCCCTCTCCCCCTCCCTCTCCTTCTCTCCTCTTCTTAAATGACTCTATTCCTTGGATGTGATTCAAGGAAAAAAAAGATTCAACAATCATATTTAAAAATGAACTTGGAATGTTACTTTTTAGAAATATTAAAATATATTAAAGGTTAAATAAGATAGTGTATTTGCATTTTTTTTTTTGAGGTTTTAGGGAGATGAAAATGGAAGTAAAAGCATTTATGTTCGTTATGTTAAGATTATGTAGTAGTTATGCAAGAAAATTCAGTGTAATTATGTTTTTATTTTTCTCTAACAAAATTGAATGTACCATGGTTATGTATGCATGATAAATTAAGTGGGGAACACTCAAATTTTAAATTAAGTGTAAATTTATATATGTGAAAAACATATGAATAATATTGTTGTTAGGATAGAGTTTTTGTTATTTTTTAGGTGTTAAAATTTTAATGGTTGTATATTAGACATTAAAGTTAATTCAAATATGGCCTAAATAAATATAAGTTTTATGAAAAAAATCCCTATAGAAAAAAAATATTATGGGGCATATTTGTATACAAAAATTTATTAGTTTTGGAATTCTAT
>NW_018244265.1:0-483 GCF_001263595.1 Phalaenopsis equestris | reverse complement strand
GGAGATTTCGTCTTCTGGGTCTCCCCCAAAGTTTGTTTTCCCTTCTTCTTACCATGATTCGCTCATTATTGGGAGTGATAGTAGCTTCATTAAATCTCAAGGTCGTAAGGGGGGTAAAAACGCGTTTTTTCTCTCTGATTCTGAGAACTCTATCCTCTCCACTGCTTGTCGTTTCCATTTGATTGGCAAATTCCTCTATGGTTTGCCGAAATATGATTTTCTGTTGAAGAATTTTGAGCTGTTAAAATTTTCGGGAGGTTGGAAGATCGGGCCCTTGGATAGCCGGCATATTTTGATACAACTTTCCAATGAAGACGATTATGCAAAACTTTTCACTCGTAGAACTGTTCATTTTGGTGATGTTTGGATGAAGCTCCTTAAATAGACACCTGACTTTGACCCCAAAACAGAGCTCCCTATTATCCCTGTCTAGCTTAAACTCCCGGGCCTGAAGGCGCATCTGTTTAATCATGAAATTTTATT
>NW_018244264.1:0-476 GCF_001263595.1 Phalaenopsis equestris | reverse complement strand
GTGGTGAGCTCTTGTCCCACAAACGGGAGAGGGTTACTAAATTTTCCAAGTTACGACGTTGATTGACAGAGTCTGGCCGACAGTGGTTGATGAAAATCGACGGTGGTCGACGACGGTCGGTGATGTTTGACGACGATAATCAATGGTCGACGGCGGTCAGCGGTGTTCAACGACGGTCGCCGGTGATACTGGACTTCAGGTCCTTCTCAAAGCCTAAAGTTCTCTCGCAGGGCTTCTCCTCCCACCCCCCTCGTGAGATGTTAGAGATATATTTATAGTGTTTCGGGTGTCATTAATGCGAGAATATGAACCATTTTGATCGGACGGTCTGGAGAGCTTCCATCGTTCATACGACATTTAATGGACGTTTGAGTGCCTTCATGATGTCAGAATTAAGTGATCTTGGCTTGTTGGATTTGTCTTCATTAATGTCAAATTACTTAACAATATTTTCCATCACATTCTAGCTCTACATG
>NW_018244263.1:0-368 GCF_001263595.1 Phalaenopsis equestris | reverse complement strand
CTTTCTCTGGTTGAACACTCACAATCTGTGGTTTTAAGGGGAGTTGGACGCCATAGGGATGAATTTGGTTGAGTTTCAATTCATTTTTGGGGAAATACAAACTTAGGAACCAAATTTGGAAGTTTATAGAGAGTAACTCCCGCCTAAAACTGCCAAAAACCGTCATTTCAAACTCCGAAAACCGTCATCCCGTCGTTCTTGCCTTTGGCGGCGTTGATGGCGTCGTCGGCGCCCAAGGTAAAAATTTCATAGTTTCGCTTTGGTCTTAATGCGCTCCAATTTTTTCTATGGATCCAATTTTTATGATGATTCAAGGGTAAACATGAATAGTAAAGTTCAATACTATCACAAACTAATGATAATTTCAA
>NW_018244262.1:0-844 GCF_001263595.1 Phalaenopsis equestris | reverse complement strand
ACGTTAACATGAACGTGCGAAGATCAAGAATAATATGATTTTTTACTAAATTTTAACATATCTTCGAATAGTGAGAAAGCTAATAAGGAATCAAACCTAAAAATATTGAAAATTTAAAGTACAAGTTATTTGATAACTATGTCATCATGCTAATGGTAATTACACCGACCGAAGAGAGGAGGTAGGAGAGTGAAGCCCCAATGAGTCAATTAATTGCACTTCAAGATCAGTTGAAATTTTAAAGGAGAAGGGATATTAATATACATTTGTACATTAGGAATGTGCCTACACAAATCTCGAGGAGAAATAATTAGAAAAAATAACGAACATGGATTATTCAGGCAAATGATCAGTTGGTCTCATAGGCCAACTTAATGATGAGAATGAACGATATGAGATTATTGTATGGCCGAATCAATACCTATTACCCAACAACTATCACATGAAATTTAGTAGTTTCCTTAGATGAAGTACTTCAACAATAGACACATAGATCGAAGGTAGGCTGCTTGTCTGATTGCAATGATTTAGCCTCTGCCTAATGAAATAATGCTACCCTAGAACGATGTGTCTTCACATTCAATCTCCACAAAATGGGTTATCAAAAATCAATGGTGAATGCTGAATAATGTTGGTTCAGCCAAGCGTATCTCAACAGACTGGATGAACTCCAAGCAATTAAATTGGACATTTACAAATGCAAAGGAGTGTTCAAGGAAGTTATAGAAGCATAGCGACACTAGCATCAGTTGCAGTGTTGGAATAAATGACATTTAATTAAAAATGTGTAAATGTAATGACTTAATAAATATATTAACTTTCCTCTCTTTAATATGGGACGAAC
>NW_018244261.1:0-1627 GCF_001263595.1 Phalaenopsis equestris | reverse complement strand
TGAACAAGCATATCGAATATTAATCAAGCCTTGTCCGAGTTGCTCATCAAGTGAAATAATAGCTGAAATAATCAGGACACCGTCAGGATGTATTTCTGTGGGTCCCACCTAATTTTTTTTTTTTTTAAAACTGAAATAATCAGGATCGGACATCGTATGCAATAATTTCTCCTCAAAGAGTGAAATTTTAGTGCCGGCCAACAACCTTCAAAATATTTTGAAAATGTAGCCTTTTGCTATTCTCCATTCTCAACCCGTCCATACCCCCGCTTGGGACTGTAAATTAACAAATGCAACAGTAAATAAACAAACTCAAACATTTTTTTTTAATTTGAATCTCAAATAAAATATGAACATAATGAAACTCGTTCATTTATGTTCATGATTTCATTATGTTCATGAACCAACTCGTTTGTTTTTTAACAAATAACTAGTTAAATGCTCGATGAGAAGCTTAGCTCATTATATAAATGAATATTATTTAAATAAAATTTATTTTGCTAGAATTTATTTACTTTAATATTTAATAATAATATATTATTATATCAATAAGAAGAGATGAAGTATATTTTAAAATTCTTTGCTCATGTTTCAGTTTTTATTATTTTTTATTAACTATTTAAAAATTAACACGATGGAACTCTAAAAATGAACATTAATTTTGTTCATTTATTTTATTATGCTCAATCTTAGTCTTTTTTTTTTTAATTATTTATACAGTTGATGAAGGGTTTCACATTACGAGTTAGTTTTTAACACTACTTCATTTAAAATTTTTTGGCATGTTTCAGTTTTTTTTTTCGCTATCTTAGAGTTTATTTTTGTGAGAACCCTTCATCAACTGTATAAATAATTTTAAAAAAAAACAAGACTAAGATTGAGCATAATAAGTTAGCTCTTTTGCTTATATGTTAGCTCTTTTGCTTATATGGTTTCATCCAATGTTTATTTATTTGAATTTATTAATTTTATATTTTTATATAAAAATTTAGAAACTCCTCTGAGTTTTCAGCTTGCTTAAATATTTGTTCACTCCTTATAAATAAATTAAGTACACATTAAATTCAAACATTAAAAAATTTAAATCAGTCAAATTTAAAGAACATACGAAAGTTTTATACAAGCTCAAACCAAGCTTCAACAAACCAAACTTGATCAAATTATTATTATGCTAAGCCAAAGTCCAAACTATAATATGCTCTGGGCTCCATTACAACACTATGTCACGGAAAAATAGTCCCACATCGGCTAGGTGTAGGGCCGAAAAACAATATTCAAGTCTTGGACTGCCCACCACCCATAAGGGCTCTTTTGGGAGGTGACAAGTGGTATCAGAGCAGATTACTGCCTGCTAGGTGTGTGGACTCTCCATAGTCCAGTGGGACCCTCAGTGAAGCTGAATCGTGATGAGGGCGTCACGGGATTGGATGGAGGAAAATATCAAGGATAAATAGTCTCACATCGGCTATAGTACCTAAAAACAATATTCCACTACCCACCACCCCTCTCGGAGGTGAGAACTAGACCCGCTATTCCAAAACTCAAACCGTAGTCTCGAAAGAAAGTCCATGGAACCTCCTCATCTGGGCGTACTCCGTATTTTTCTCTCTTTCCTTCCCCTGCGCTT
>NW_018244260.1:2220-2512 GCF_001263595.1 Phalaenopsis equestris | reverse complement strand
AATAATTGATTTTGAGTTTTAATAGACTCACCACTGGAAGTAGAAGCTCGCTAGGTAGATGTTCTAGATGTAGAAGCAGCAGAGGTAGAAATAGCAGACGTTGTCATTCCATAGCTCCATGAAAATCCTCCACTTCAGCCAAAAATAGAATTTTCAAAATAAGTCTTCACATTCATCATTGTAATAGGCTTTAGAGGAAACAATACTTCCTCCCATCCAGCCTACTCACGTAAAGAAAAGATCAAGGAAGCAAATTTCAGACCTGCCGTACTAGCGGTAGTGGCAGGAATGA
>NW_018244260.1:0-2085 GCF_001263595.1 Phalaenopsis equestris | reverse complement strand
TTAACTTTGAGGTAGAAAAGTTGACTCTTCTCTCATTTGTGATTTTCTAGAGCCCTCTTCCAACAGTCAAATAGGAGATAATCTCGTCTAGTTCCATCTCAATTGGACTGTAGTTTGCATAAAAACACAAAGTATCAGGTGGTAGATGGTAAAACATATTGATTACCTCAATGAGAAAGGTACAAATTTTCCTCTAATCATGACTCCATTATCTTCAGCCTTGGGAAGGTTAGCATAAAACTCCCTAACTACAAAAATAACAGCCACAACAGAAAAATAGCAGAATAGTTCCTCTTGTTGCTGAATGATCAAATCTTCTACAAATCCACCTGGATTTTTGAAACATCATTCTTGGATAAGTTTTCGTGATTGCAGAGCATCACTATACCTATCTTGAGCTTTCGAACTCACAAACTTGCTCGATTCAAAATGACTTTTTCCTTTACTCCTCTTCATTCTTGGTGCCATTCTACAAATTTCATAAAATTCTCCAATAACTTCAAAAATCAAGTCTAATCTACTAAACTTAACTTCTATAAGCATAAACTACACTTTCTATGTAATTTCCATAGATTTTTCCTCACTTTTCATCATGAATAGTGATTTTCAGGTTCTTCCAAATGCACTCAAAATACATGATGAAAATCTAAATTTTTTACATAACTAAAATTTTTACATAGAAGTGAAGCTCTTTCCTCAAGAAATCCAAATCTAGCAAATTTTGCTCAATTCCACCAAGAAATCTCCACGAAATGGTTTGCCCTAGACTTCCAAATTGCAAACTCAAGAGGTTGAAGTTGAAGGCGAGAGTAAAAATGGCAATTTTTGGGGTTATTTTTCACTTTTAACCGTTTGCAAACCGGTTTTCATGAATTGTCTCTTAAGCGCAGATTAGTGGCGCTTAGGCGCCTGCCTTTCAGGTTACATCGCACTTAAGCACGAGAATGTGACGCTTAGGTGCCAGTGCACGATTTTTGATATTTTTTAACCTAAGAAAAATGCACTTTTAGCCTAAGTATACCACCCCTAAATAGTCTCATAATACTTTAATTACTATTTTTCTCTCCCTTAACTCTCCTTTTTCTCAAAATTCTCCCATATAACTAATTCGATTCGAGGCTAAAATAACACAAATTTTCACAAAAACAAACATATACATTCATTCACAAACTAGTTCAAGTACATATAACACTTAATTCTCACTTCAAATAGTATTCGATGAGAAAATCTTCTAAATACTAACACTAAACCATCTAACATAAACTTCAAAATAGTATTTAACACTTGACACATTAAACAACGACTCCTAACAACAAACATTAACACTGAACTTAATTCCATTCTTCATTTGTTGGGACAAACTCCGATCTTTCATTCATCTCTCCTTAGGCATTTGGAATGTAAGGTTCATAAAACAGATGGTGGTGACGAGCTCTGATACTATTTTCTTCAATCCATTTCTGCTTAAGTTACATCTCCTTATCTGCTTCCTCTATATAACTAGTATATCTAAATTGCATTTTCAATTGCCATCCAATATGCTTTAGATGTGCATGAATCTCAATTACCACTATCTCAAGTAAAGTCATGCTAGTCTCAATTTTGTTGATCTTTTCCGATATTCCTTTAATACTAACGGCTAAGAAACTGTTATACATCTCTTGTGCACTTTGATTAATGAATCTCTTCCTCATGGTCTCTTCCTTCTTCTTCAAATCCATCTTTGATACACCAAAAATGTATGCATTTTTAGACTCATATTTTATACTCATTTTTGGTGATATTGCACTTTAAAGGAAGGTATTTTCTATTTTATTGCAGGTTATTGATTTTGAGGACTTGGAGCAAGAAGGAAGCAAAAAAGATTGATTTTGGAGCAAAAATGAAGAAGTTAAGAATTTGTTCAGCGCCAAAGGTGCCAAACTGGGCGCCAATGACACCGTTTGATAGAGCCGAAGGAATTAAATAGATGGCATATGGCACCGACGGTGCCAGGATGGGCGTCGACGATGCCAGGATGGTGGTCGACGGCGCCAGTGTTGGTGCAAAGCCTATTTCTAGAAGATTTGATGAATTTAGATGCTT
>NW_018244259.1:0-273 GCF_001263595.1 Phalaenopsis equestris | reverse complement strand
GGTGTGTGGACTCTCCATAGTCCAGTGGGACCCTCAGTGAAGCTGAATCGTGATGAGGGCGTCACGGGATTGGATGGAGGAAAATATCACGAACAAATAGTCCCACCTCGGCTACAGTACCTAAAAGCAATATTCCACTACCCACCACCCCTCTCGGAGGTGACAACTAGCCCCGCTATTCCAAAACTCAAACCGTAGTCTCGGAAGAAAGTTCATGGAACCTCCTCATCTTGGCGTGCTCCGTATTTTTCTCTCTTTCCTTCCCCTGCGCTT
>NW_018244258.1:0-1064 GCF_001263595.1 Phalaenopsis equestris | reverse complement strand
ATCTGTTCATCTAACAAATCATCATTGAGAGGGGAACTAGCCAGTATTGGGTTTGCTGCGAGGAAGTCTGCTAAAATATGTCCTTTCACAGCTCGGTGTGGAACAAAAGTTATATCAAATTGCAATAATACCCTGGCCCATCTTGCTAACGTACCGGAAAGCGTTGCTCGGGTCATTAAATATTGCAATGGATTAAACTTTGAGATAAGGTTGACTTTGTGAGAAAGCATGTAATGATGGAGTTTCTAAACTGCAAAGATTGAAGCCAAACAATGTTTCTCGATAGGAGGATATCTCATTTCTGCTTGAATTAAATGATGACTTAAGTAAAAAAGAGCATTCTCTTTACCCTCATCGTTGACTTGGGCCCTCATCCCTCATCGTTGACTTGGGCTAAGAGGGCTCCAAGGGAGTCATCCAAAGCTGCGGTATAAAGTATTAAATGTCTGCCCGAAATGGGCGCTGCCAAGACAGAAGGTGTCGTTAGATATTGCTTAATGCTCTAGAAAGCGTGTTGACATTTATCATCCCAAGTAAACTTTGCATCCTTTTTAGTCAACACGGAAAAAAGGTTGACACCTACCTGACAAGTTAAAGATAAAGCGTCTTAAATACGCCAGCTTCCCTTGAAAAGATCGTAATTATTTTAAATTTTTAAGGGGTGGTATTTCCAAAATGGCTTTAATCTTATCCGAGTCAATTTTAATCTCACGGTGACGAACAACAAACCTTAAAAATTTCCCAGAAGTCACACCAAATGCGCACTTTAGGGGATTATTTTAAGATTAAATTGTCATAGCCGCTTTATCGTAGCCGCTCAAAGACAATTCTTAAATCGTACAAATGATCTTCTGATATTCTTCCTGCTTGCTTTCGATGAAGAAATCATCCACATAACATTCCACTTAATTATGAATGAGGTCATCAAAAATCCTCGTCATTGCTCGTTGATATGTTGCACCAGCATTCTTCAATCCGAAAGGCATTACTACATCAATAAACTCCAACTGGTGTTCAAAAAGTTGTAAGTCTTTAATCTTCTGGAGCCATTTTTATTTGATTAT
>NW_018244257.1:4772-5774 GCF_001263595.1 Phalaenopsis equestris | reverse complement strand
ACATACATACATACATACATACATACATACATACTCTTCAACTCATATATCTAACCTCAAAATTTAAATTTGGGCATACATACCACCATACAAGTGCACGATTTTTACACTGAAATTTATTATAATTCCTTATTCCCCAATTTGAACACATGAACGATTATATCCCCAACATTTGCACCTCTCTACAAAACACTTCATCATACTCTATAAATTAATGTGAATAACTTAGTTGTCTTAGTATAGCTCTCCCGAGTCATTATGAATTATAATAAATTCAATGTATTAAAAAATTAAAAAAATTTAAAAATAAGCCTAAAAAAATAATCAACCAAAACATACACGGACTTAACATATATGTTCTTTTAAAGATAACAATTTCTTTCATATATTACACCCATTACAGAACAAAACCTTATAATCAGAATTTAAACAAATCAAAAATTACAAATTATGCCAAATCTTAGGGTTTACAAGGAAACTCAATTTAATTGAACCTGGTTATTGAGTTCCTTCGCCACTCTTCTGATATGCAGCCTCTAGACACTCCTTGGCCCTATGAACTTTTGACTGCAGGTAGAAGCTCCCCATCTTCCCATTCCTCTCAAACAGTGTATCATACCTCTGCCCAAATAATTTAAAAATAAAATAAAATTTTAATATATCAATTATCACAAAGAAGATTGGCAAATATACCCCTCCATTCCAATGTATTTAAATATCTAGCCCCAAAACTTACAGTTTTTATAAACATGTCGCCACACCTATTGCATGAAAAGATGTCTACTTTTTGCAAAAAATGGGGGTATTTTTAATGTGATATATGAGAAAATAAATGCAATCAAATCTCTAATATGCAATATATGAGAAAGCAATCAAACAAATATGTCACAAATCTCTAAACAAATCTAATAATTTCAAAATCCGTCAAAGATCAAAAAATTGCTTGAAATATTCTTTGGTAGATGAAGAAGATCCCTCTGATGATTCTTGTATATGATCTAG
>NW_018244257.1:0-3439 GCF_001263595.1 Phalaenopsis equestris | reverse complement strand
TTACCGGCAGGCGACGTGGCAGTCGATGGTTGGTCGTCCAGACGTCCGGACGGAATATTTTTTCAATAACAAGACTGTGTTGCCCTAAATTGTTCGATCTGAGCTAATGCAAAATTCACCGAAAAAGAGCTTTTTGAGGCATTGCTAAATTCCTTCAAAAAAAAATTGTATTGTTTTTTCACTAGTAATTAAAATATTGATCAAACAATTCCTGCAAATACTTTATCAAGCAAAGATCACCCAATGTTTTCCCCAAGTTCAAATCCCGTTCAAAGTTCTCAGAGCTGCATGAAGACCAGACTAACAAACTAATTTGATGGAGAAAAAAACATATCTTTTGCAAGGAAAAAGAATACGATATAAGCTTTGAGCCAAAATAAGAAGGGGCATTTACATACATACCACCCAATTTCTTATGTATTTACATATCTAACACCTAAACTTTCATTCTTATATTTTTAATACATCCAAATCTTTCATATCACAACAAAAGTACCACAAATTTAACAATTAAAAAGTGAAATAGACCATTTCATGCATAAGAAACGTGGCAAATATGTAAAAGTTAGACTTTAGGTGTTAGATACGTAAATAGATAAGAATTGATTGGTATGCATGGAAATCATCCAAATAAGGACATAGTTAGCTGTAAATTATAGAATTTTATCTCAAAGCATTTCAATGGCTAACATTTATTTATTTGTTTATTTTATTTAAAAGGTTAACTAATCACATAACAAGTGAAATCTACTAGATTGAATCAATATGAAATGCAATAAATGAAAAAGAGAACAAGCAACTCACTTTCAAGTGCTTTACGATATGCTTGGAAGACAGCCCTTCCTAAAATTCCAGAGCCCATTATAAGCAAATTAGCAATAAGCTTTGCAGCCTAATCAACAATGAATAAGAAAAAAAATTAACAACAGCTACAATTGACATTAACGAGAAAAAAAATGGGAGGCACAAATGCCATACACCAACAAGACGATTTAAAACTGCAAAGCAAACGAAGCGAAGTGTCTCTTAATCATAAGCATATCTAGCTTGACAAGCTTTCAAAAGGATACACCCAAAGACACCAAAAGAACTGCTCAACCAATATTAAAAGTTAGGGGCATTAACATACATACAACACAAATCTTATGTACTTACATATCTACCACCCAAACTTCACACTTTTACATTTATGCACCCAACTCTTTCATATCACATCAAAAATACCACAATTTACCTTTTAAAAAGTGAAATAAACGTTTTCTTACATAGGTAAGGTGGCATCTATACCAAAAATGAAATTTAGGTCTTCGATAACGTAAATACATAAGAATTGAGTGGCATGTATGTAAATCTTCCTAAGAATTTTTTTTTTGAAAAAATCATGGATATTGCACATGAGGACCAGGTACACAGAAACTCCCTCTCAATTCTTGTTCATAACACATGTCATGCTAAGATTCTGAATGTGTCAAAATATCTCAAATCAATGCACCGATAGAGTACGAAACTTATCTACAGTTTTACACTTCAAAGATGTCTAGGTCAAGATAGCTACATTACTTTTTTCTACCTTGTGATTTGCGTAAAAAATTAGCTTCCTATATTTTTGGAGCACGGGCATTTAAATACATACCACTCGGTTCTTATGTATTTATATATCTAACACCTAAACTATGCTGTTTTACATATATTCCAATCAAATCATTCATATCACACCAAAAATACCACTATTTAGCTTTTAAAAATTGAAATAAACGTTTTTCATGAATAAGCAAGGTGGCATACATGTAAAAATTGAAGTATAGGTGTTAGATATGTACATAAATAAGAATCGAGTGGAATGGATGTAAATCTTCTTATACTTTTTAGGCATTTGCATTCAAAGCATTTAACCTTTTAGTGACCTCCAATGCAATTATATAAGCCAACCAGATGTAATGGATTACTGAACTAATACACAAACATAATGGATATATGGGGCCGTAGATATTGGACAATTGAAATTGTCAGATGAATATGCTTCACTCCCTAGATAAATCCACACCTAAAGCAGGTTTCTACATTTCTTATGCATCACATTTGCATGGATGGAATACTTCTATATTTTAATATGAGCCATATGAGCAACCACATCAACAACGCACAAGAATTAAGAAATTGAAATTTCATGTGTGGATTTGTGTGGGGAGTACAGCATTACTCTTATCAGATATATGAAAGATCATTCTAGAGAAGCTGTTTTCATATGGGGAAACCGTCAACTAATGAATATCTAATTGTGTTATGATTTCATGATGGCTTTGTGATTATTAGGATACGAGAAAAGTGTCGAAATGGTCCGTTGTCCCCTTTGAAAGGGTCCCTTTTAGTCTCAGAGTCTGCTTGATATAGTCTTTATAGAGGACTATTTTAGCCCCCATTAAAAGTAATCTGGGAACTACTTTTACACTTTTATAGACTCTAGGAGTAATATTGACACTTTTTATTTACATATAATAATTTAGTTGAAGATATATATTGCAAAACTTTGTGTAATGATTTAGATAAAATTGAAGTTAGCTATGATTAGGCTAAAGTCAGCATCAAAAGGCCATTTAACATTACATGATCGATAACAAGACTAGTTTGTTGTGTTAATGCATGCAAGAGAATTGGTTTAGTTGCAAATTGAATAGTTGGAAACTATGTTGGTTTTGATATATCAAAAATGAGTTTAATCGCATGTGTATCAAACCCAACTTAAATTCATCTTTGGTTATTTCCTAAAAGTAGTATTATAGTTGATGGTTTGACTATGGTCGAGTTTTTCAAGCAATTTGTGGGTCCCATGGGTCTGTGATGCTTTCGACTATAATTATGTCGAAAACATAGGAATTGGGTGGCAAAATTATATAGTGTATATAGAAATCAACTCAATGTTGAAATCTGTGAGGGACTACAATTCTCCTCAGTAAAGGGTATATTGTGCACTAGTTGATTGAATGGCGGACATCACCATTAAGACCAATCTTAAACATCATAATCCCCAAAGACAATGGATTTATTGATAGATTTTTTTGGGCTCAATATTAGAGTTGTTGGATATTTCAATTAGAAGGCCAAATCTATACCTATTGCATTAAGACTGTAGTTAAAGATGATCCAAATTTCACAAATGGATTTTCGTCGGAAGCCTAAGGTCAATGTCAATCATATTAATTACATCATACCAAACTAGAAGGTGAATATAACCTTGAAACAACCATGTAGGAGCTAGAAGTGTCATAGTTTGGAGATTTCATCGGGATCATTGAAGAATGAATATTGGCTTCCCTGATTGGGCGGTTTGAACCAATATTTGCCAGCCTATTCACATTTTAGAAATTAAAATAGTAGTATTTTTTATGTGATATAAAAGAATTAAAGGTATAAATGTATAAAAAATAAAGGTTTAGAAGTT
>NW_018244256.1:0-797 GCF_001263595.1 Phalaenopsis equestris | reverse complement strand
ATATATATATACATATATATATATATATATATAATAATTTTATGTTTTTTTTTCTCTCCTTTTAAAACCTAAATCCCTAAATCCTCCCTTCACGCCCGCAAAACCGACGGCCCGAGCCCTCCTTCACGTTCGCGAGGCCGGCCCGAGTCTCCTTTGTCTCCGACCGCGGACCCTAGCCGAGCCGACAGGGACGATGCTGCCCTGCGAAAGCCTTCCACGCCGTGCCACGCGAACTGCTCCCCTGCAACCGAGCTTCGTCATCTCCTCACGCGAGGTTTGTCGCTTCCCTTGGCTCGGCTCACCGCCCAGGTAGGTGACGGGAAATGCATCTCCTCTTCCCTTGCTATATAAACCCCACTTCAGGGAGACCTTAGGGTTTGTCGAAAATTTTAGAGAGGGTGGAGGTGCTGCCGAAATCTCTTCTAAATCTCCTTAGTTCGATTTTCGATTTTTCTTGCTCTGTTCATCTTGTGTTCTTGAGCTCTTTTGGAAGTGTTGTAAAAAAAAAAAAATTGTGGAGCTTTCCGGGGCATAGCAAAAGAAAATTGACACGAGAAAGGGGCTGTCAAAATCCTGGGTCTTGCTGGTTCACTTGATACCTTTGCTTGGTTGCCTGGTTTCTTGCTTGGCTATTAACATTTTAGGTGGAAGCTTTGATAGAAGAAGGCGTTACAGAAGTTTTCTGGGTTTATTCTTGCATTTATTTTGGATTTGCGCCAAGAGGTAGCCTCTTTTCCTCTCTTACACACTCAGTAACATCACTGTCTTTATTGCAAAACATTGAACTATGAGGGATA
>NW_018244255.1:0-1243 GCF_001263595.1 Phalaenopsis equestris | reverse complement strand
GAAGTTTCCTGACTGAACTTGACTCCACAATACTCCATAATCACTAACAATCTCAAAAATGACTCAACACACACACCTTTTCATTTGGAATTCATCCTTATAAATAGAGATTTGAAAATCACCGAGGGTTGCTTCAGAAACCTCTTCAAAATTCTTACAAATCCATTTAATATAAATGTAACCACTTCTGGCGCCTAGGCACCCAACTACCGCGCTTAGGCGCCAAACTTCTAGAAGAATCTAGCGCGTAGGCGCCAGATCCCAGCCCCTAAGCGCCGGTCAAATTTTCTCCCATGGTCTCTGCAGCTCTATTTTGCTCTTTTTTGATGTATTTTTGCTCCTTATTATTCTTAATCTCCATTTATTGCACCTGCAATCAAAAGCACCAAAATACCTTTCATTAAAGTGCAATATATTTAGAAATGAGCAAAAAATGTACATTTAAAATAGGTAATTTTAATGCATGTCACTCGGTCAGATTATTGTCTCTGCCGGATCTCACCATTCACCAAGACTTAAGTCAATATTTTTGCTGCCTTCTCAAGGGTAACCATTGAGACTCACTACTGGAATGATTTGCACCTTATCATTCATGGAGCTTGTCGCTACTAGATAGGGAACCACTTTAAAAAATTTATCTGATTTGAGTGGAGACTAAAAATTTTAATGCGGGAACGCTGTGGACTACGATGTTGTTTGAATCTCTTTGGGGTTGAGATCAGTGTGATTTTTTAGATTCAAGTTCTCCAAGTGTCAAATAGACCTATGAAGACATTAGAGAAATTTGTCATAATGTCAGATTTTTTTTTAATATTCCTTTATATGCTGAGTAGTTTGTCGGCTGCCTGGAATAAGTCGAATGATGTGCGAGTATGATGGGTAGGCTCATTCTGACCTTTGAAAACTAACCATCTATTTTGAGGTACTTACCTCTTAGCCAAAACCTCTAGGAAGATGACAAAAATGAGGTTTCAAGCTCCAGACATGTTGTTTCATGAACTCTTTAGCATGATTCTTGTTTAAGAGTGTCTTTGAGATGCACTTCTCCTCGTCGGTGTCACTTCCCTTTTTGTTGGTATCATGCTTAACGCTCACCACAACTTTTAGGAGATTGAATCCAAGTTTGTCCTGCGAGGCATGCCGAAGGATTAGATAGGTAAGGACCCTGAGGGAGAAGTAAAGAGAGAAAAAAAATAAAAGAACACACCTAGACTTGCCCGTAGGGACAAGCTAGGGTATTTTT
>NW_018244254.1:1632-2403 GCF_001263595.1 Phalaenopsis equestris | reverse complement strand
GGGTGGGGAGGAGCACGAAAAAGGAATGAGAGAAGTTGAAATGGGGTATGACTATGATCGAAGGAGGGAGTTTTACCCTAGTTACATGTGGGTAAATCACCAGAGAAAGAGGAAGAGGAAGATGAAGTTGAGGTGGAGATGCTAGTGTTAGGAAGTTGAATATGCCGATTCTTGATGAAGAAGACACATATGGGTGGGTGTACCAGCTGGAGTGATATTTCACTGAGATATAAATGGGGAGGCGAAACTCATGTTGTCAGAGTTATGTTTGGATGAGAAAACCCTAACTTGATTTCAGTGGAGGTTGGCTAGATACCAGTTTCGCTTGTGGGAGGAATTAAAGGATTACTTATTGGAATTTTTTGAGCCGTTTAAGAAGGAGACTTACATGAGCAATTCTTTGTCTTGATTCATTGGGGATTGTCACGATGTATAGAGAGAGATTCAAGGTCATTGTTGGGACGACTGAGAGAGACTTCTAATCTATGTTTTTGCGGAGCTTTTTCCCATGTGATTTTTTTCTGATCTGTGCTTCAAATGAACTTCAATCATAAAGATCTGTTTACTCCTTAACTCTCTCACATAATATGCTAAAATATGCTGAGGTTATTCACCATACGTCATTGTCGGTCAACTTTTTCGATAGATTATTTGAAAATATGGTATATGAAAATAATTTTTTAAATTTAATTTAATATAATAGATATATAGTTTGAGTTTTAAAAGCAGTATGTTTTAATTTTTGAAAAATGAGACCAAATGGATCTCATT
>NW_018244254.1:0-1170 GCF_001263595.1 Phalaenopsis equestris | reverse complement strand
CCATCTCTGTCCAACATAAAGTTTCATGCATCTCCTATCATGTAATATCTTATACGATGACTTACCAATGCTTTATTGGAAGTTGTTATTATAGACAAACTCAATCAAAGGAATTTGGTTGTCCAAAATTGCGTGCATATAATCTCAACACATCCTCTAGCACTTTATAATTCTCTCATTCTGACCATCTTTTTATGGGTGAAATAGTGTATTGAATTTTAATCTAATCCACTAACCCTCCTAACTACTTTTCTATAATCTAAAAGTAAATCTATTTTCACAATAAGAAATAATAATCTCAGGTATCCCATGCAATATATGACAATCTCTCGTATGCTTAATTGTGCCAATTTCTCAATTGAATCTGTCTGTCTCAAAGAAGAAAATGTGCAAATTTCATCAGCCGGTCAAATACAACCATAACATATCATGACCATAACCACTCCTTAAAACTATCTTTACAACATATTTCTCTTCACTCTCAATTAATGATACATATATCTTTAGCCTACATCCAAAAGCGCAAAGGCATCTGTAAGCTGGTCAAACAAATTATCAATCCTAAACAATAGATACTTATTCTTGATTGTCACATTTTTCAAGATTTTATAATCTATACATAAATGCAATGCGTCATCATTTTTCCTCGCAAATCTGATGAGATGCATTGGGTCTGTTAAAATCTTTATCTACTAATTTATGCAATTGTACCGTCAACTGCAATTCTTTAGGTGTGATTCTTTCATTTTTTTCTTCAGATGCAAACTCATATACTCTCCAGGAAATACATCTAGAAACTCCATCATCACAGGAACATTCTCAATCTTTACCTTTAAATCTTTTGCATAAGCAAGAAATATATCTTTCCTCTTCCTCAATAATCTATAAATTTGTAGAATTGATATCAATGATTATAGCTCTTTTAGAATTGATATCATTGATGATAGCTCACCTCTACCTGAAAATAAAATTCTTCACTTCAAAGTCATAATACTACTCTCTTTTGGTTTGACTCAAAACAAGCTCTATATTTATTGAATCACTCAATGTGCAAGACAACACCGAATTAAATTGAAGGGCATGTAATTAGGGCTGTCAAAACGACTCGTTGCTTGTGAAAAGTTTCTGTTTGGCCCGTTAAGAAGCCCGTGTTCGATTCGTTCACTAAGT
>NW_018244253.1:0-1041 GCF_001263595.1 Phalaenopsis equestris | reverse complement strand
TGGATGATTCTTCCAACTAGGGTTATAATAATTGGCATAAGTATCATTAGAACGATTATTTATTGCATTTAAAGTCTCATAAGAAGATTGAGACTATATCATTTCTCCCAATGAGTTTTACTTAAGCACCGGTGTTGTTTGAGAATGATTAATTCCATATTGATCTATCTTCTTTGATATAACAGGTATTTGGGCAGCTAACATAGATATTGCATCAGGATAATGAATACTAGCTACTCTTTTTAGATTTACCTTTTCAGAGGGCCATTAAAAATTATTTTTAATCATCTCTTCAGTTAATGAATATGCCTCATCGAACGGTTTTGACATTAATGATCTACTAGCAGCAGCGTCAACTATTGATCTATGAGATCCAACCAACCCATTATAAAAATTTTGAATTATTAACCAATCTGGCAATGCATGGTGTGGACACTTTTTAAGGAGATATTTAAATCTTTTTCAGGCTTCATAAATTGATTTTCCTTCAAATTAACAAAAAGATGTGATATCATTTCTATGCTTAGTAGGTTTTTAAGGTGATAAATATTTAGATAAGAATTTTTGTGATAAATCTCCTCATGTTTTGATAGATCGAGGTGCTAACAAGTTTAACCACATCTTATCTTTATCCCTTAGTGAAAAAGAAAAAATTCTAAGTCTAACAACATCATTCGATACTCCATATTTAAATGTAGCACTAAATTCTAGAAAACTAGCAAGGTGTAAATCAGGATCTTTAGTAGGTGTTCCTCTAAACTGATTTTCTTATACCAATTCGATAATAAGAGGTTTAAGCTCAAATGAATTGACAGCTATAATAGTGTTTTGTATACTTAAATGAATTTCATCTGCAGTACGATTAGCATAATTTCTTAAAGGATTCTAATGATGTTCATTTTCATTTCCAACATTGTTTAATTGCAAGCCATTTTGCTAAAATGATCTTTCTCTTTTTTGTTGTTTTTGAATTTTTATAACAATTCTTTCTAGTTCAAAGTCGTATGGTACTAAATTTTTAGATCTTACACTACGCATAAA
>NW_018244252.1:0-247 GCF_001263595.1 Phalaenopsis equestris | reverse complement strand
CACCATTGGTCATGTTAAATTAAAGATTTTAAAATGTAGTTCATTGAGGAAAAAATAAAATTAAGTTTCTTCCTTAAAAATGAATTTTCCCCCTCCCCCCACCAAAACTTAAATTTTTAAGAGATTAAGCATGAAAATCAGAAATTTCAGGGTGAAAGAAAATAATTGATACATAAAAAAAGGCTTACCTGTTGAAGATTCTGATTTTTGAAACTTTACTCTGAAATATTACAGGTGCTAATATGAA
>NW_018244251.1:0-409 GCF_001263595.1 Phalaenopsis equestris | reverse complement strand
ATGAAATTCAGAGGCATTTCATTTTATCTAGATATGTTACCTACACGTTGAGATCGATCGTAAGTTTTTATGTATCTATAAACATCTCTAAAGATAATAAGCCACTAAAATCCAGCTTATAAAATTTTATAAGCAGTTTTATCAATTCTAAAATGTCCTCCAAATTCAGAATCATGACATTTCTGAATGATCAGCTCAGTTTCTTCATAAAGTACACATCTCCTCATAATAAGATCCTTACATTGTTTATATAAATAAGGCTCATCCCAAAAATATGCTTTCGCATCATGATTAAATTTCCTTTGTTGTTGTAGTGTCAGCATAGATGACAGAATATCACTCACAATATAGTTAACAATATTAGCATACCATGTTATTTCCCACTCATTAATATTATAAAGTTGTTCAT
>NW_018244250.1:0-1090 GCF_001263595.1 Phalaenopsis equestris | reverse complement strand
CACCAACCACAACAATAAATTTAGACTTAGCCCATATTTTCCTTTGATCATACTACAAAAGTTGGACAAACTTATAAAACCAATCACTCTTCAATTATAATGCTAACATAAGATTTATGAAACATAATAGGTACATGTTACGTTTAATACCTTCAAATGTTAGTCATCTATAAATTATGGGGATGTGTCATGTCGTTCTCCCTCTTTACTTACATCTTTAACTAAATTTATTATTATCATATCAACTATATGAGTATCTTCTTCTAGTTTTGTTATTAAATTAACATCAGTTATTTCTCTTTGAAGTTGCCCTTCTTTCACAATATGTATATTTGGTCGAGCATAAATAATGGCAGAAGTATCCAAACCTTCTGTTACTATTCACTGCTATGGAAAATATTTATCCCTTATTGTTTATTTAGATTCAAAATGGTCATCGGATTTTCTTATCTCCTTTGCTTTTTCAATCTGTGCAACTAAAACCTCTAATGAACATTTGGGAGGTTGCTCCACTTCCATTATTGGTTTTCTTTTCTTCAGCTCAAATGCAATAAATGGGAAACTTAATTTTCTCTTTCTTCTTAATTTTCACTTTCTTCTATTTCCTTTAACCTTAATCCTTTAGATTAAACTGCCTAGTGGAGATTCATGTATTACTTTCATTGTAGATTTTCCTTGGGTTTACTAATTATTTCTCTTAAATTAATGACTTCAGACTTTAATAAATTACTGTGATCTTTAAATTAGTAAATTAGGAATTCATTGATTCTTGATATTTATTGATCTCTAAGTATTTGGATTATTTCTTCTAATCCCTTATTATGGTCTATATGTGTATGTGCTGGTTAATGGCCGATTTCAATGTGAACTAGGGGATCAACCTCATAATAATTGGGTGACTTTGATGTTGAGTGAATTCCATGTTGGGGATGAGCTTGATAGGATTATATGGCCCTTCAACTGGATGGGTGAGCAATTAGAGTTCATGATCTTTAATATTCACAAAAAAAAAAATAACATAAACCTATAGGAAATTTCAGAAAAAACAATGTCAAACCCCAATAACAACCCTAAAAACCTAAATAAAACA
>NW_018244249.1:0-810 GCF_001263595.1 Phalaenopsis equestris | reverse complement strand
ACAATAAATAAACTATAAATACATACATGTCATCTTCTCGTTTCTCCCGCTAAAATTTTAGCATTCATAAAGCATAATATAATTTGTAGAAAACTTAAATAAGTTGCAGGAAATGAAAGCAGGAAAGCCTAATACGGAAAAGTAATAACAAAAACACAAACACGCAAAGCAAAACCCAGTCACATATGGAAAATCAGGAGTAGGCATAAGACATCGATAAAAGTGGGGGCTCAGAGCTAGACTGTGTGTTTCCCGGCCTTGGGTAAGAGCTACCCACCCGACAATCTACGGAGGACAGTTCTAACCTCGATTCAAGTGATTAACCGTGTACCTTTACAAATTTTCATTTGAATTTAATTTTTATTATTACACAATTTTATCATACAAAAGAGAATTTTGCTTAAAATATTTTGTAAAAAGGTGTAGTCCACAGGTAAATCAATCTAATCAAGTTTGGACTACAGGCAACCTAAGATATTGGAGGCAATCATCTTCTCAAGAGTCATCGAATAGTATCATCGATATTTATCCTCTCCTTTTATTAAAGATCCTAGAAGTAAGAGATACTATTCAAAAATCCCTCATTGTATCTCTCATTTCAGCACACATTAGAATTATTGTCATTGCCCTAGCCACCTAGACCTCAGACTTGCATCAGTCCAGTGATCCATATGTGGCACAAACAAATATCCCTGCTCACTCACAAAGATTTAAATACCTTTGGGAAGACTTAAATCCTTGAGCATTAGTTTATTAATGTAGGATAATTAGTTCAAGGTATTTCTATTGATTTGCGTGAATTATCAGGTC
>NW_018244248.1:0-407 GCF_001263595.1 Phalaenopsis equestris | reverse complement strand
TGTCTTGAGATCAACAAATGGTCTCTAACAAACACTTATACTTGGATCAAATTCTAGCAAGGTGACTGGTGATTGGGACTCAAGAACCTTTCCAGAGAAATGGTTCTCCATAATTTGTGGTAGTATTTAATTGACAACTCTATGTCTCCACCTCTTTTCCTTTGTTACAAGAGACAGGGTGTCTCATTAATAGCATCAATGAGGCGAAGGGAAGGATGTCCCCTAGTGTGCGAGTCAGATACCTCCACAACTGATCTCTAGGTCTCCCTTGCCTTTGAGGGCTCTCCATGTGTAATGGCAGATGATAATATTTATCCCAATCGTGACTTGACCAGCCTTTGATTTGAGCTGATGACATTGGCGGCGGCGGCGGTGGCATTGGTAACTATTTGCTCTCCCAGGCAGAG
>NW_018244247.1:0-866 GCF_001263595.1 Phalaenopsis equestris | reverse complement strand
GACCTATTTAAAGTGGGTCGGACACGAAAATCTAGGAAAGTTCATTATTAGGCAATATTTTTGTTTCATTATTTCTCACAAAAATTCTCGTCCTTATGTACTGTGCAGCCTCTGAGAAGCAATATAATCTAGGAAATAAATATGTATATGCAAAATATGTCAGCTTGAATATTGAAAAAGATGAATAGCTTGGATGGTAGATACGAACGACCAAAATAGGATTTTATTGATCGTTTGGGTTGGATACTAGCGAAGGATTCGTTTCGTTCTAGCGATCGGAGGAACGTACCAAGGAACTTCTCAAAGAGTGGCGAGCGGCCCACGGGATGATCGACAAGAAATATCCTTATTTGGACCAACTGTCAGCATATTCAAGGCACAACAAATAACCTACGAGTTTCCAATCGACCGAATCAGTCCTCCAATCTTATTATACATGGATATTTTTGTAATTACCAAAAAAAACCTAGAAAAGCCTAATAATGAAATGATTTATGTGTAAGAGTTACACATTTGGTGTTGTTCTCTACTCTACTCTCTCTCTCTCTCTCCTCTCTCTCTCTCTCTCTCTCTCTCTCTCTCTCTCTCTCTCTCTCTCTAACGTCTAAAACTATTAAAATTTTATTTGATGTTGCAAAAGATATGGATGGAGAAAGAGCAACATTATAGGTTTTTTGGTAATTTTCGGGGTTTAACTCAATTAATGTTTAATAACTCTTTTAAATTCAATTTAATAAATCATGGGGTGATTAAATCCCAGAAACTCTTCGGTATGTAATTTGATTAATTCCATTAAATATTGTGAAACTTTTTAACAACTTTTTCAGAATCTAAATACTTTAGTTCAAATTAATTTAATTTATTCT
>NW_018244246.1:0-740 GCF_001263595.1 Phalaenopsis equestris | reverse complement strand
GAAATAGACAACTAGGCTTGAAAATTAGGGTTTCTTTGCTGGATATGTTTTTTGACTTTAGTAAAAAATAAGAGAACATCCTTACTGTCATGAGAAACAAACTCCTAAAACTTCAAGCCATGGTTATCATTATTGATTTAATTTAAATTAAAAAAAGCCAATGATCATTTAATTACTTAAAAATAAAATACATGTCAAATAATTTTATTTTTCATCCATAATATTGTCCTCTATTCACTGAGCAAAGAGAGTATTTTGATTTTATTTTTCTCATTTTTTTACGCCAAGTTCAAAATTTTTAAAATTTTTGAATTAATTTAAATAAAAAAACCCTTTCTTCCTATCCATGCTACGACCAACTCATTATAAGAAACTCTGAAAGCACACGCTGAGCATTATGATTTGTTGCGCTTTACACCTTAGTGTGTCATGCATCCTGCTGTTCATGAATATATCTCTCATCTAACTTCTCCTTTGGTGTTGGATCAATACACATGTGAATGAACGACATCCGTTGATTGTCCTCAAACACTCTAAACTGAGAACCCTCTATGCTAAAACCCAAAAATCTCGCTCGATACTCAACCAAATCACATGGAGTTGGTTCTTATAGCTTCATCTACTTAAGGCAAACCTATCTATACTGTTACATGCGTATGAAATGAAAATTCTCTTCGAAATTGGTGAAACTGAAAGAAAATTCAGGGATTTTTAGATATACATTTGCCCAAGAGGTGAGG
>NW_018244245.1:0-217 GCF_001263595.1 Phalaenopsis equestris | reverse complement strand
TGTGGAATGTTAAAAGCCGAACTCCTAATTCAAAAGAGGGTCTCGGATATGGTACTATAGGACCAGTTGATGATTCAGAATTTTGCATGGTTGTTACTAATGAGTTAGAAGAGAATTGAATTGATGTAGAGGATGACTCTCAAGACCAATTAATAAGTGATGCTTTGTCAAAATCTGAAGATGAGATTAAGTCAACAGTTGATGAGTTAAAAGAAAT
>NW_018244244.1:0-1050 GCF_001263595.1 Phalaenopsis equestris | reverse complement strand
GAAGCAAATATAGCTAGTCATCCTACCTTTCTTCGATTCATTCAACTTTTTTTTTCAAGAGACCTAATATTTATTTATTAACTAATTCCACATAAATATTCATTTTGCAGTGATCACTGTGATCACTACCATGGCTTTGGATAAATTTCTTGAGTTTGTTGCTTGAAAAATCAAGATCAGTATTAAGTACTATAATATTCAACACATTATTTCCATAAATAATCACCATCCCTTTGAATCTATACACTATTTCCATAATCATATTAACACACTTGTTAAAGTAGTTAATCATCATTATTATTAATTTTCTTTCCTTTTAGTTGGTAGGAATTATTTAAGTAAATCCTTCTCCAAGATAGCTAAAGGCTGGGGTCTTATAATCACTTAGAGCTTGATAGAAGGCTATAACTATAATATGGTAAATTCTAACAATGGATGCATCATTTTGAAAAGTTCTCTGCATCCTTAAGAATATGCATCTAAAAATATTGTTGTTGAGGATGTGATTAACCAATAGTTGACCTTATAATCACTTTTGCATTATTCTAAGTGAACCTCGTCTAAAATTTGGGTGGATATAATTCCCCTAATGCATCTCAAAAAATGTTAAAGTCATTTATTTACCATACAAGTCACAATTAGTAAGAATGTAAAAAAGTGGTTTCTATTGTAAATCCTCTTAGATCTTTTATTTCAGTAACTATAATGCCCATCTTTAAATAATCCAAAAATGGATTATGATGCCCCTTAGAATGTCTTCCTACATATATGTGTAATTAATTCAATTTCAATCTCCGATGATAGCACCAAATACTTGATCCAACCCGTAATTATGCAGATATTTAATTCCATGGCCAAAATTTTGACCTAGTTTCTTAAGGCGGCTAATGTGCAAAATGGATATGTTATAGAATTTAGCACTGATTTATATTTTACACACTAGGAGTTCTATGCAAGTGTATGTCTCGTTACAAGTAGTATAGGGTTTTCTCTTAAGATCAGAGTGTCGATCCTGCAGAGAAGCAATGTAAGAAATCCCTTAGGCTAATT
>NW_018244243.1:0-813 GCF_001263595.1 Phalaenopsis equestris | reverse complement strand
CATGAAGGACGAGATGATTTTTCTATCAGAGAATCAGACTTGGGAGCTAACAAAACTTCCACTAGGAAGAAGGCATTGCACAACAAGTGGGTGTACCGTGTTAAAACTGAGCATGATGACAATAAGAGGTACAAAACTAAACTTGTTGAAAATGAATTTCAGCAGAGATGGGATATTGCCCACACAATGGGAGTTGTAAGCAAAAACTTGAGTAACCTAAGAAAGAGTTTGGAAATACAAAACTATGTTGACGCTGATATGTCAACCAAGGGTGTTACTCTTGAGAAGATGAAGTTATGCTCAACTTCAGCTGGTCTTCTAGGATGAAGACATGGGCTTTGAGTTGAGGAGAAGGTTGATGCCACCAACAGATGATGTAACCAGTGGATGATGCAGTCAGTGTACCGATCTCTAAGTAAGAGATTTGTTAAGGAACGTGGAGGCTCTCGTTACTACGCTACATTCATTGATGACTACAATAAAAATATAAGATTTGTTGATCTACCAGAGGTCACAGTGCATGACAGTGGTTGAAGTGATGAGAAGAGTGGGTCTGGAGCACCTATTCCTATTGTTCCACAGTCAGCTTCAGAGTCGTCCACCCCTACAGCTACAATTCAAAGGTTAGTCAGGAATAGACGTTCGCCTCAGCGTTACTCACCTACCTTAAACTACATTTTGTTGACAGATGACGGAGAACCATAGAGTTATGAAGAAACATTGTAAGATAAAAATTTGAAAAAAATGAGAGTTAGCTATGAAGGAGAAGATGAATTCCCTGCTAAGGTTTCAGAATTGGGAGCTGATAGAACT
>NW_018244242.1:0-3022 GCF_001263595.1 Phalaenopsis equestris | reverse complement strand
GATTATAAGATTGGTGTCTAAAAACTTAAAAAATCTATCGTAAGTACTACAAATGCTCCTCCTATGAATAATTTTATCACCAAAATGCCAAAGTACACAACCATGAATGTATTCAAGGAAAAATGTCTGCAATGTTAAAAGGTGCTACATTTTCAAATGAGTATACAATTTGTGTATAAAAAACTCCAAAAATCTATCGTATATACTACAGATGCTCCTCCTATGAATGATTTTATGACAAAATGTCAAAGTACACAACCATGAATGTATTCAAGGAAAAACGTCTACAAAGCCAAAAAATGCCACATTTTAAAATGATTATACAACTGGTGTCTAAAAAACTCCAAAAATCTATTATAGCTACTACAAATGCTCCACTTATGAAAGATTTTACACCAAAATGTCAAAGTACACAACCAAATATTTTTTAAATGAAAAACCAGATTTATCAGCCTCAAAAAAATGTTCAACGCATTGGACAGGCCAAAAAGCATGATTGTCTATTCATACAATACATCCTGCATCTTGAATTCGATCATTCACTCAATTATCACCAGGCAACATTCGAATTTGATGAGAGTAACTACAAAAATCATTTTTGGAGAGAGTACTAGCTCCATACAACTGATCTAAACAAACATCCAATCTCGCAATAGAAAATCCATATCTAATCATGCTCTTGTTCATCACACTGCGGTCAATGAACATATATTGTCACGACCTGACTCGGTAAACTTGGAATTACCAGGTGGGAACTAACAGTCGAACGGAGGAAACCTATTTAATAGTTTTATTTCATCACAAACATAAAAATTCAAAACACAAAAAATCATTTTATTTATAAATTTATATTCACAACAGACGTTTATATTTAAACATTTACATTTAAACAAAAAAAAAGTTAAACTACAGTACCTACGAACTAGTGCTTCACAGAGTATGTTTACGTACTCCTTGGGGTCCATCTAATCTATAACTGATTTTTTTGAAAAAATATTAACTATTATTTGAGTTAAAATTACTCCGTGAGTAAATATTTATAAATTATAATAATTCTCATTTTAAAATATTTTTGTAAAAGTACGGTAACAGTAAAAGCTGTGCAGTAAAAGAGAACAGTAGACAATTTCATTTTATTTCATTAATTTAGGTTACATTTTTCATAATTTTAAGACACTGTCTAAATGTATACTTTATAAAAACAAGGTAACCTTTTTCATTTTCATTTCCATTTTCGTTTTTGTTTTCATTTCGCGTATGGGTACAATTCATCCCCCTGCTAGTACCATCTAGGGATGAATATATCATATTTTATTCATTTTTATATTGCCTTTAATATTTAAAAGAAAACTTGCGTTTAACATTTAAAAAGAAAACATGAAATTTTGTATTTTAAAATAAAAGCTGGGAAATAGTAAAGATATGCGTAAATAAACAAAGTTATTGCAAAATAAAAACATATTACCACCTTAACAATGTCGTCTGCTATTATTTTTCTAAAGTCATTCTAGTTGTTAGGTGAACCTATAATAACATATTATCTTACTTAGTTTTTAATAGCACATCATATTTGATTAACTTAAATCAATTTTCGACAGTTTTTGCAAAATAAAAACATATTACCACCTCAGCGATGTTGTCTGCTATTATTTTTCTCAAGTCATTCTTGTCGTTAGGTGAACCTATAATAACATATTATCTTACTTAGTTTTTAATAACACATCATATTTGATTAACTTAAATCAATTTTCGACGCTATTTCTCAAGAATTCTAACCTACCTAATTAGATATTTTCATTTACCATTTTTATCTAATTAAATTATTATTTATAATTAATCAATAAGCACTTTTATAAATTACTCTTAATCTTAACACTAACAATTTATTATTTAGTTCAATACACACTTAAGAAAATTAATAAGACTTCTTAATTCTTATTTTGTAATTTAACACATTAATGAAGTAAGAAAATTAAATGTAAAATTCAGAGTTTATACACCTGAAATTCCTTAACTTCTTCGTCAAAACCCTAAAATTATTAACATAAATAAATCAGATTAACTCGTACAATTTTATGAAATTTAACTTGAATTAAATTCAATTAATAACTTAACATCGGTTAATATCTTATGTTATTAACCCTCTGCCTTACCCCAATGTTTCGAACTGAGCCTTGCTAGATTGAAATCTCCCACAAGCAGAGCGCCCGCAAGCCTTTCCACAAACTACAGCTCAATCCACTCTTTCTCCTCCTCCCTCTGCGAGCCACAAAAGTTGGATAGCCTGCCTCCTCCTTCCTCTGTGAGTTGTGCGACAAGGAGAATCCGTCGTCTCCTTCCTCTTCCAGCTCCTGATCCAACTTCCTACAAGCCGCACGAGTTCTCCTTCCTCTTCTACGGCCGCATGCGGAAAAAAAAGGTTGCACCAACTTGGAGTAGATGCTTCTCAACTTCGAGTAGATGCTTCTCACCTTTGAGCTAAGGTTCAGACATCCTGCAAGGTCCAATGGAGACAACACCTTATTACTAAAGGATAATCTTGACTCTCTAAGGTATCAAACTATGATGTTCTTCTCTGGCTCCATCAACTCACACTTAAACATGAGTTGTTCAAACACAGCGGTGTACTGTACTGATAAGTTTTTCTACTATAAGTGGCAAAGTTTCACAAATATATCATGTTTATTGTGTTGGGAGGTAATCATGATGCGTCTCCTTCATCTTCAAAGAGTTGGTGATCTTGCATTTTCTTTTAAGCTGGTGTAGGCGCTATAAATTTTTACATTATAAAAATGTATTTTTCTTTAACTTACTTGAAGCTAAATTCACCCTTTTATTAGATGAAATGTTGTTGTCCTAAATAATTTGTTTAACGGTATGGAGCCACTAAATAAATTTATCTGGATCTATACGATTGTAAAAAATTGGCAAAACAACCTTCACTCCAAAATCACTCTCCTCTCATACTTAATGTCGAATCGACACTGCATCAGTTCTTCATACCATAAGGCTTCTTGACGAA
>NW_018244241.1:0-12760 GCF_001263595.1 Phalaenopsis equestris | reverse complement strand
CTAGACCTCAACCAAAAGTGAGGTCAACACGTCTATCATAGCTCTTCTAGTTGCAAGAAGAGGTCTCCCTAAAATGATTGGAGTTTCTTTATCTTCCTCCATATCTAACACAATGAAGTCCAAAAAAAAGATAAATTTATCAACATTTATCAATACATCTTCTACAACTCCTTTAGGATAGGTGATCGAACGATCATCTAACTGAAGGTTTATAGTAGGAGAGGAAATCTCTACTAAGCCTAACCTTTTAATATATAGATAGAGGCATAAGATTAATACTGGCTCCCAAATCACATAAAGCTTTTCGAAAAAATCATTCGCCTATAGCAAAAGGAATGGTAAAACTACCAGGATCTTTATGTTTCTTAGGTAGCTTTTTCTGAATTATAACATTACACTCTTCACTAAGTGCAACTTTCTCATTATCTATAAACTATCTTTTTCTATTAAGTATATCCCTTATAAACATTACGGAGCTCAACATTTGTTCCAGGTCTTTAGCAAATGGAATGTTTATGGTTAGTTCCTTAAATATTTCCAAGAACTTTGAGAAATTTTTATCCATTTTATATTATCTCAATCATTGATGAAATGGAGGTGGTGCTTTCTCTACAGTAATTTTTATTGGTTTAATAAGATTCTATAAATCATGAGGTATATCTTCCTCAAACTTTTTTATTTCCACCTCTTCTTTCTCAACTTTAATATCTTTTTAAATTTTTGTCTCCACTTTTATTGCACTTCTTAGTATTATAGCATTAATTTTCTTTTTATTCTTGTCTTTAGGATTAATCTAAACATTACTAGGAAGATTTCCTTGAGGCATATTGCTAAGTACAGTAGCAATATGTCCTAATTGATTCTCAATGTTTCTAATTGCTACTCACTGACTTTGTAACCGATTACCCATTTGTAATACCAATTCTTACAATGACAGGTTCTTCTCCTAAAATTGTGAATTAAAATTGTGAATTGTTGTTAAAGCTGAAAGGATAATAAAGTCTATAGTTATTATTTCCTTGATTGCTTACATTTCCCAAACGGTTCACTTGATTGTTCCCTTATTGCAGATTTACACCATTAGAGTCATTATTGTTTCAACTTAAATTAGAGTGATATTTCCAACGGGATTTTAATAAATAGAATAGAGATTATTAGATTGATTATTTATTGTGTTCAAATTTTTATATGATGATTGAGAATCTATCATTTGAACAAATGAATTTTCTTCAACCATAGGAGATGTTTAAGATATATTTATTCTAAGTTGATCCTACTATTTTGATTTTGCTGCAAATTGAGAAGTCAAAATAAAAATTGTGTTTGAGTCATGAACATTGGTTACTCCTTTTGATTTAACCTTTCATGGGGCCATTGAAAATTGTTATTAGTCATCTCATCAATTAACGAATATGCTTTATGGAATGTTTTTGACATTAATGCTCCACCTGTAACAACATCAACAATAAATCAAAGAGATCTTACTAATCTATCATAAAATATTTGAATTATTAACCAATCTGGTAAAGCATGGTGTGGATACTTCTTAAGAAAATCTTTAAATCGATCCAAAGCTTCATATATTGATCCCACTTCAAATCGACAAAAAGATGTAATATCATTTCTAAGCATAGTAGTTTTTTTATGGCAGGAAATATTAAGCCAAAATTTTTAAGATAAGTGTCCCCAAGTTCTGATTGATCGAGGTGTTAAAGAGTTTAACCACATCTTAGCTTTGTCCCTTAATTAAGAAGGAAAAAAGTATAAGTCTTACCGCGTCATTTGACACTCCGTCATATTTAGTTATAGCATAAAATTCTAGAAAACTAGCAAGGTGTAAATTATGTTGTTCAGATGTTCCCCCAAACTGATTATTTTCTATCATTTGTATAATAGCAGGTTTAAGCTCAAATGAATTAGCAGCCACAACATGAGTTTGTATAGTCAAGTGAATTTCATCTACAGTATGATTAGCATAGTCTCTTAATGTTCTTTGTACATGTTGATGTTCATTTTCAATACTTTGATTACTTAAAATGCTTGTCATTTTTCTAAGTTCTTTTGTTTCTTCACACTGTAAAAGATCATTGGCAGCATTGTGAACATCCCAATCCTTTGATTAACCTGTGAAGACTACATAAAAAGGTTGGGAAAGCTCTCATTCAATGGAGTTGGAGAAGCTTTGAGAATATTATGAATGTTGTGGAACAAGCTGAGAAGGAGCTTAAGGAGTTGGAAAAGGGCAACATCCTTGGTCATGTGGATGAAGCTTTACTACTAGAAGAAAATGATAGCCTCCTAACTACTGTGGCTAAGCAGGAGTTATTCCTTAAGCAAAAAACCAATCAAACTAAGTTTAAAGAAGATGACAGGAACACCAAATTTTACCATGCTTGTATCAAATACCAAAGGATATGTAATATTATCCAGAAAATTAAGGACACTCAAGGAAACTGGCTGAAGAAGAATGATGACATTACTCAAAGTATTGTATATTACTACCAGAAATTGATGTAGTGCACAAGCCTTGCAAGGGATCCCATTAACCACAGTTTGTTTGATTCTAACCATGATTTTACTGTTGTTGTCAACTTAGCTGAAGTCCCTGAAGAAGGAGAAATCAAACAAGCACTTCTCTTAATAGATAACTCTAAAGCTACTGGACCTGACGGGTTCACATCTGACTTTTATAAGAAGGCTTGGGACATCATTAAGGGAGATGTAATTAATGCTATGCAATACTTCTTCCAGGGGGTGCCTCGTCAATGTACCTTTGTGCTACCACTATTGTTTCCTTCCCTTCCTTCCTAAATCAAACCTGAGAGATAGCTGGAAAAACTTTTAGAACCTTAAGCCTTACTAATTTGATAAGTAAAATCATAAGCAAGAATATTGTGAGAAGGCTCCAGCGAATCTTACAGCATATTATAACCCCTAAGTAGGATGCTTTTGTCAAAGGTAGAAGTATTGGGGACAATGTGTTGCTGGCATAGGAACCGTTACTCGACTTAGATAATTCATGTTAGGGTGAAAATCTGATCTAAAAGCTTAACCTTGAGAAGGCTTATGATACCATACATAGAGACTTTATTATGGAGATTTTTAGAGCCAGAGGCTTCTCCAATGCCTCTTGTATGATCATCCAAAGATGGATGGAAGGGAATGTGAATTCAGCCTTGATAAATGGAAGTGCTCATGGGTTTTTTACTGCTTCCAGAGGTCTGAAACAAGGAGACCCACTTTCTCCAACAATCATCATTATTGCACAACATTACCTATCAAGATTAATGGACAAGCCAAGTTAAAGGAAGAGATAAAACAAGTACCATCACAAATCAACCTTGGATATTAGTCACTTGGTGTATACTGATGATCTTTTAATCTTTTTTCTGGAGCCAATAAAACTGTTGTCAAAAGGCTTCATGTGTGTCTGCAAGATTTCCATAACTCCTCAAGTTTGAAAATTAAATTTGCAAAAAGCCATGTTTTATTCAGTAGAAAAGTTCCTCCTAAGATTAAGCAATAGATCCTTGACCTGACTGGCTCACACAGATGTCAACACCTTTCAAATAGTTAAGGGTCGAACTAACTAAGGAAAGGACTAAACTCACACACTTTGATGAGGTGGTAAATTAAACAAACTCCCAACTTTAGAGTTGGGTTAATTCTTTCCTCTCCAATGGGGCTAGGAAAACCCTATTAAAAAGCATCCTTACTACTTTCCCAACTTATATTCTACAGGTGGCATCAATGAAGAAGAGTACCAAGATATTGCTTAAAAGAATTTTCAATAGATTCCTTTGTGCTGGGCAAAGAAAGCAGATGATCTGGGCTAACTGGCAGAAAGTGGCTAAAACCTTTTATGCTGGTGGACTGGGGTTTAAGGGTCTTGAGCAACTTTAGCAAATAAGTTTTTGCATAGTGTGGTTGAAGTTTAGACGACAGGATACCCTCTGGGCTCAGTTTATGCATGCCAAATATTGTAGATTTACTCATCTTAATTCCATAACTATAAGATTAGAAGACTATAAAACTTAAAAGAACATCCTAAAAGTTAGAGAAGGTGCTGAAAAGTTGTTCTTATGGGAAGTGGGCCAAGGGAATATAAATTTTTGGCTAGATAGGTGGTGTCCTGAAAACTAGCGAGAACCTTTACATGAGATCAATAGCAGCAATATGATGGTGAAAGATTGTTGAGAGGACCATACTTTGTCTAAAAACTTTTTGAAAAATTTATTAACTGAAAATTCAGTTCAACAGGTCACTAAGATTGAGTTTGACAGAACCAGAAGGGATCATTTGGCTATTAGTTCCAGCTCCAACCACAGTCTAACAAAAATCATTTATGAAAATAATTACGTCTAGGCCAAGGTAGATTGGGGAGGGTGCTTGTGGAATAAATTTCTAACACCCTTCATGTCTTTCTTCTCCTGGAGAGCTTTTAGCAACTTACTGTCAACTGATGACATAAAATTAAAAGGAATGAGAGGCCCATCTATGTGCCACCTATGTAAGGAAGACATGGAATCCATCCCACACTTGTTCGTAAATACAACTACTCCCAAAACATCTGGAGGGAATTATAAACACACTTAAACATCAATTCCATACAGCTTGAATGGCATCTTCTCACTGATTGTTAGAAGGGGTGGTGTAAATAGAACCTGGGATGTATTCCTTTTATCACTGCTTGGTTTATCTAGACTGCAAGGAACCATGTTAAACATGAGGACCATCTTACTAGTGTGGACAAGGTGGTATCCAACTGCCTTGCCTATTTTAGCAAACTGATTCAATGGAAAAACTTTCCAAATATATTAAATATCTGCAAAATTGTCCAATAGAAAAGTTTCAAGCTGCTGAAAGTGATCTGGAAAAACCTATGTTCCCATTTATTAAAGTGAACAAAGATGGCAGTTTCACTCCACAGAGGGCTGGTATTGGTGGGGTTTTTAGGAACCATAAAGGAAGATGTCTGCTATATTTTCAATCTCCCACCAAGGTTGAGGATGCAATGGAAGCATAAGACATTGCATTATTTTAGGCACTGAGGATGGTAAAATCAAACAACTGGAAACTAATTCAGGGAGAGGTTGACTCCTCCCCCTTGGAGGAATGTATGTTATACAGGAACACCCCCGATGGCACATTCAATAGTGGATCATTCAGATGAAGCATTTGATTAGGGATATGAAGTCTTTCTTCACTTTCAAATATAGAGAAGGAAACAGACCAACACATTACCTACCCACTTGTGGAGCTGAATCTCAACTGATTTCTGTTGCTACCTCTCCCACTCCCTCCCTCTCCTTTTTACTTCATGGGGATAACTTCAATGCCCCTTATTTCAGGATCATTCCCTCTTCTGAACTCAGCTAGTTTGTTTTTTTTTGAATGAGGAGCCCATAGGTTTTTTTTATTCTGCTTGTAGTGGGGTTCATCTCTGTATCTCCCCTTATTTTATAACTTTTTTGGTTAATAAGAGGATCTCCAATAAAAATAAAAGAAATACATGAAGTCCTAAGGGTTCCTCCTTTCGCATTACAACTCCACACAAAAAAGAGAAAAAGAAGAGCAAGGTATCCCAACAAAATGTATACCAATCCAAAGAAGCATACCACATATTTGGTGTGGGAGTTGTAAAGTAAAAAAATCCTCATGCAAAGTGGCTGAAGTCTAAACCAAGAGCATCAAAAAAGCAAGGTAACAGTAGCTAAAAACCTGTGAGAAGGACCTGCAAAAAAAGTCATATGCAAAATAGTGGTAGAGCATTAAGGAAGTAATCTGTAAAATCCATATCTTATAGCTGTTGTAGAAAAGGTAGAAACTGAGGCATTCCCAAAGTAGGTAAAGATTGTACGCATATTTCTTGAGAAGCAGTGCAGGAAGAAGAAGAAAATAGAGCCACAAGCCTCCAAAATAAGAAGAAACTAATGCAGTCAAAATCTTTAAAGGGAGAGTCGGGATAGTAATAATATGGAGCCATGGGCCTCCATACGAAAATAACACAAAATAATCTTCATAATGAAATCTGACCCCACTAAACAATGGGAGCTTGTTATAATCACCACAATCATTTTCATTAACACAAGATAGAAAGGAGCAATGGAGGGTCATTAAAGCAAAGAAAGTGAGGCACAAAAAATTGGAGCTAGTAATATAGAGCCAACTACAAATGTTCCTGCAAAAATGAAATTCCCAGGCAATAAAATCCCTACTACAAAGCTTAATGAATGAGTCAGTAGGACAATAAAAAAAACATAGAAAAAATTTTCCTTGCAATAATAAAACACCCAAGCAAAAGTTTTTGCAAGCTCCCAAATCCAAACAAGTCAACCAAGCCATCCCTTAATAGTGAAACCATGAGACAAAATGGAAAGGCTAGGGGCCAAAATAGGGAGCAGGAAAGCATCTTACTTTAATCACGACATATATTCTCAAAATAATCAATGAAAGAAGGTAAAAAAATAATAAAGAGAAGCACTAAAGTAAAAGAGTGGGCCTCAAAGTATTGAGGCCAATCATATAAGACTAACTACACTTTACGGGCTCGAAATGAAGCAATTCATTAAAATCTCCAAAAATAGTAAGCATTAAGCATAATACCATAATCTTGTAGTAATAAAAAGCCCAATTCATAAATTTTTGAGAATCAAATACAATCAGATAAACATTGAGAGTCTCGCCAAGAAGCTCCTAAAACAAAATAAACCAGACCTTCATAGCAAAACTGTGAGACAAAACACAAAAGCTACATACAAATATAGGGAACCTGAAGATCACTTTGTATAAGTCTATTGAGATAGGAAGGGCAGCATTACCAATTTGAACATTTGAAAGTCCAAATCTGGCTAGCCAATCTGCAGGGCTATTCCCTTCACAATGTTTGAAACTATATTATAAAGGAAGTTGGTGTGTATGTATATAAATGGAAAACAAATTTCACCAAAACTTTCTTATGCCATTCAGAAGTTAAATACTTATTTAAAATTTTAAATAAACTTTGGGAATCAGTTTCCAAGGTCAACCTAGAAAGGATAAAAGAAACAGCCACTTGCAATGCCGCAAGTACAACCCATGCCTCAGCTTTCAAAGGTGAGGAAGCAATGCAAGGGGAGACAACCTTCTGCTCGATAATGTTAATATATTATTTTAAGTACCATTTTATGTCTATTTTTTGTGATATTGCACTTTCAAGAAGGGTATTTTTGTGTTTTTGTCGCAGGTATATCACTTTTAGGCATTTAGAGCAAAAATGGCAAAAAGGATTGGAGCATGATCCACCAAAATCCAGAGAGTTGGCCCATGATGCGGCAGATTGGCGCATGATGCACCAAAGATGAATTTTTAAATTAAGGTTGTTTGAGACAAATTTTGGGTGAATTTTCAAAGGGACACATGTTTTACACACCTCAGGGAGTAAGTCAATGCATTTAGACACTTTGGAAGGTTCTTTTATGAAGGGATATGACTCTTGGATCAAATCACACATCTTTTGAATTCAAAAGAGTTGACTTTTGAAGGGAGTTTTGGAGGAATTTTGAAGACTTTTCAAAAGGGGGCAGCCCAAAACAAAAGAAGAACACTTGAAGAGGAAAAGATGGGGGACAAATAAAAGAGGTTTTGGTGTGTGGCGTGAGGGTTAGAGAGAGAGAAGTGGAGATTTTCTTCTAAGTTTGTAGGAGTAGAGAGAAGTTGAGAGATTTATTCTTCATTACATTTCTAAGAGATAAATGGGAGTGTTTGTAAAGAGAGAAAGGCTTGGAGAGAATTTCTAAGGATTTTTTTGGGAAGGATTGTAAGATAAGTTGTATTTTTTTTTATTTTGTAAACTTATTTTTATATATGAAATTAATGTTTTATCATATCCTTCTTCAAAATTTTGAATAGTCATCTTTATCCTTCTCCCTACTTTGAAGATATGGTTTTGTGACAAATAAATTTTATTTTCTACGATTTTAAATGATAATAATTTGTGATGATTTGAATGTTGATCCTTATTTACTTTTCGATATGGCCAATTGAAATGTTAAAAATTGTTGAGAGACATATGTTCTTAAATGAGATAAGATTTTTATAACATAGGGAGAATCACATTTGATTTTATAGGAGAGTATGTCATCAATGGGATTGGGTGCAAATAAATAGAGAAATATGCTTTTGTTGGATGTAGAATTAGAGATTTTAAGGTGACTAATTAAAACTCCAAATTTGGTTCAGTTGATTGTAAACTAATGCAAGATTGTTAGCCCTCAAAGCAGGGAGTAGTGGGAGCTCTAGAGTGGCAGCCGATATCCTCCCAATCTAACCACCGAATTTGCGACCGAATATTGGCTTAGTTAATGTTCTTTATAGCACTCGAAAGAGCGTAACAAATAAGATTACTCATATGTAGCACAAAATAGTTTTTATATATATTTTCAAATGATTTCAATTTCTTCACAAACCATCTCATTGTAAAGGGGAAGGATGCTTTCTTAAAATTGAACTTTTCGTCACAATAAAAACATTATTTAATTTTTGCAATTTTATTTCTGAAAGTTTACTATGTAGTTTAGTTTAATTTCTGTAATCTTACATCTATATTTTAATTAGCATTCACCGAGTAGTCAATTTTGCAAATTTTGCACTTTACTTTTATTGTTTTGCTCTTATTATAAAGTAATTTCCAAAATTTATTTTAAGGTTTCAACTTCCCTATGGGATCGTTATCTAGGACTCTATTAGAGCCCTTTATTGCTTGCACAATATGTATAATTGCGTTGTTATTTAGAAGAGATTCGTATATTTATGAGAGATTTGGTTGTTTAAAAAGAGTTTTAAGGGATAAATTATATTTATAAAAAGTGTTTTTTTAGGATTATATTGCATATTTATTATGAATATGTCTACATCAAGTTTTTGGCGTCGTTAAATGGTGTCAACTTCATAAATATTTACATATACAAATCTTCTGTGTCAAGTTATTGGCGCCATTGCAGGGGAAGTACAAAAAATATTACTATTTTATTTTATTTTATTTATTTTACAGAGAGAGAGAGAGTGTGTGTGTTTGTAGTTTAATTAGAAAATTTTCTCATTTTATCGTGTTTTCTTAGTTTTAATCACTTGCTTTATTCAGTTTATGCATAGTGTATGATCTGAAAATTTAGTACCATATGACTTTAAGTTAGAAATAACTGTTAGAAAAATTTGAAAACAACAAAAAGAGAAAGACCATTTTAGTAAAATGGTTTGCAATTTAAACAATGTTGGAAATCAAAATGAATATCATCAGAGACCTTTAAGAGATTATGCAAATTCTACATTAGATGAAATTCATTTGAGTATACAAAATCCTACTGTAGGTGCCAATTCATTTGAACTTAAACCTGCTCAAATGATAGAAAATAGTCAGTTTGGAGGAACACCTACTGAAGAACCTAATTTACACCTTGCTAGATTTTTAGAATTGTGTGCTACATTTAAATATGATGGAGTGTCAAATGATGCCGACAAACTTAGGATTTTTAAATTTTCACTAAGGGAAAAAGCTAAGATGTGGTTAAACTAATTAGCACTTGGATCTATCAGAACATGGGGAGATTTATTACGAAAAATTTTATCTAAATATTTCTCACCTTCAAAAACTGCTAATCTTAGAAATGATATCACATCTTTTTGTCAGTTTAAAGTGGAATCAATTTATGAAGCCTTGGAAAGATTTAAAGATCTCTTTAGAAAGAGTCTACACCATGCATTGCCAGATTGGTTAATAATTCAAACTTTTATAATGGGTTGGTTGGATCTCTTAGATTGATAATTGACGCTGTTGTTGGTGGATCATTAATGTCAAAACCATTCAATGAAGCATATTCATTATTTGAAGAGATGACTACTAACTTTCAGTGGCCCTCTGAAAGGATAAATCCAAAAAGATCAGCTAATATACATGATTCTTATGCAATATCTATTTTAGTTGCCCAGATAGCTGCTATATCACAGAAGATAGATCAATATTGAATGAATTATTATCAGATACAACCTGTGCCTGAGAGGAACTCATTAGGACAAATGATAGAATCTCAATCTTCTTCTAAGACTTTAAATGCAATAAATAATCGTTCTAATAATATTTATGCCAATTATTATATTCCTGGTTGGAAGAATCATCCAAAGCTCTTCCTATCTATTTTTATGTTTCAAATCTGCAATGGGGAAACAACACTGTGAACCCATTGAGAAACTCCAACAATCAAGGAAACCAAACATATAAACCTTTTTACCCTCTATGTTTTAATAATTTGCAAAGTAAGGAGAAAAAGTTATCAATGGAAAAATTGATATTGCATATGGGTAGTCAATTACAAAGTCAAGGAGCCGCTACGAGAAACATGGAAAATAAATTGGGATGTATTATTACTGCACATAGCAATAGACTTCCAGGAATATTGCCTAGTAATGTTGAAGTAAATCCTAATGATCAGAACGAAGAGCAAATTTAAGCTATTCAACTGAGAAGTGTAAAAGAATTAGAAAATAGAGTTCAACAAGAAGTTAAAGTTGAAAAAGATGAGGTGAAAAATGAAAAATATGGTGAAGATTTTCAGTTTGAAGCAGAAAATCTAATTAAGCAAATGAAAATCACTGTAGAAAGAACACCACCTTCTTTTCCTCAAAGATTGAAGCAGAAGCATAGAGATAATCAATTTGCTAATTTTTTTGAAATTTTTAAAATTTTTGGAAATTTTTAAGGAAATTGATGATAAACATTCCATTTGTTGAAGCTTTGGAACAAATTCTAAGCTATGTAAAGTTCATGAAGGATATACTTAATAAGAAAAGGAAGATTATAGATAATGAGACTGTTGAACTTAGCAAAGAGTGTATCGCTATAATTCAGAAAGAGCTTCCTAAAAACTTAAAGATCCTGGAATTCTAAAGATCCTGGAATTCTTTCAATTCCTTGTGCTATTGGTGAACAATTTTATGGAAAAGCTTTATAAGATTTAAGAGCCAGTATTAATCTTATGTTATTATCAATTTTTAGAAGGTTGGGCTTAGGAGATATTTGACCTATAATTGTAACTCTGTAATTAGCTGATCAATCAATTACTGATCCTAAAGGAGTTATAAAAGATCTCTTATTAATAGTCAGTAAGTTTATCTTTAAAATTTGGTAATTTTATCTTTCCAGTGGACTTTATTGTATTAGATATGAAGGATGATAAATAAATTCTTATGATTTTAAATGTGCAAAAATGAGAATTAAGAATGAGAGTCAGCGATCAAGAAGTTACATTTAATATTGCAAAGTCAATAGGTTACTTAGCAAAAGGAAGAGATGATGAATGCTTCAGAATGGATATTAATGATTATTTAAGCCATGAATATTTCAAGAAAACTTTTGAAAGAGAATTTAAAAAGGAATATATGGAATATCAAGATGAGGATAGAATTCAAGATGATTCTATGGAAGTGAGTAAAGAGGATATGGATTGTGTTCAGGAAAGATTTAAAATGTTGGGTCCTACAGAAAGTAACAAGAATTTGATTTCATCTATTGAGAAACCCCTTAAATTAGAACTGAAAATGCTTCCTATACATTTGAAGTATGCATTTTTTGGAGATTTATCTACATTATTATTTTAGTATCCATAGAATTAACAAATATGCAAGAACAACAATTATTATAAATTTTGAAAAGATATAAGAAAGCCTTTGGATGGACATTAGTTGATATTAATGGAATCAATCCTTTAATTTTTATGCGTAGAATCTTATTAGAAGATCAACATGAACCAAGAGCTGACCCTCAAAAGAGATTAAATACTATGATGAAAGAAGTAGTAATGAATAAAATTTTGAAATGGTTAGATGCTGGAATTATGTATCCTATTTCAGACAATGCTTGGGCTAGTTCAATTCACTATGTTCACAAGAAAGGCGGTGTGACCGGAGGAAAGGAGGTGTCAAATGAGCATAATGAACGCATAATGAACTAATATCAACAAGATAAGTCACTGGTTGGTGAATCTGCATAGATTATAGAAAATTAAATTCTGCCACCAGAAATGATAATTTTCTTTTACCCTTTTTTGTACCAGTTGTTAGATAGATTAGCTGGGCATAAATATTTTTGTTTTCTAGATGGGTATACTGGTTATCATCAAATACTTATTGCTCCAGATGATCAAGAGAAAACAACATTTATTAGTCTTTATAAAACTTTTGCTTTTCAGTGAATGCTTTTTTTATTATGTAATGCACCTGTAATATTTCAATAATATATGATGTGAATTTTCGGTGATTTGATTGAAAAAGGGAATGAAGTCTTTATGGACGATTTTTTTATATTTGAAACTTCATTCAAAATATGTCTAAATCATTTAGAGAAAGTTCTGAAATGTTGTGAAAAGACTAACCTTGTATTGAACTAAGAAAAATGTCAGTTTATGGTTGCAGGAGGAATTATGCTTCGACATAAAATTTCAGAAAATGACGTGGAAGTAGATCCTGCAGAAATACAGGTTTTATCAAACATACCTCCAACTACAAGAGTAAGAGGAGTCAGACACTTTTTAGGACATGTTGGATTTTACAAGAGATATTTTAAGAATTTTTTAAAAATTACTAAACATTTATCCCAACTTCTGGAGAAAGATACAAAATTTGACTTTAATTAAGATTGCCTTAAAGCCTTTAAAACATTAAAGGAAAAATTGATCATTGCTCCTATACTTGACTCACCGGATTAGGAGAAACCTTTTGAATTAATGTG
>NW_018244240.1:0-781 GCF_001263595.1 Phalaenopsis equestris | reverse complement strand
TCAGCTTTATGCATAAGTCCGTAAATACAAAGTCATATACACTAATAGTTTAGTGCAACAGAACAGACAATCATACAGACATTCACCAAATAATTCAATCATATTTATCATCCGAATAATTCAATCATTGACAAAATCAAATCAATCATATTTATCAACAGGTTACTATCAGCGTTTCAAACATATTTACAGAAAAGTACAGTTATAGAAACATCATCCAAACAATTTATATCTACATATTTCATATGCAAGTTTTGTCCTAAACCGAGGCATATCAGTCTGTCAGCTCTGTTAATCTTTCCAATCAGTTCTGCCTTTTTATACAATTATTTCCATATATTTACAAATAAAAATATCGCAGTCAATACTATTACTTTAAGTGGGAAGGCCTTTGGTCGTGGTAACATCCCATTTAGTCAGGTCATTGAGGAAAGCTTCCCCGACATCCTTAGAAAGATGTTTAATCTGGTAATAAAGATGATAGTTTAAATCATTGAAAGCATAAGCAAAGGAAAAAGTTGTTTACATAATAAATGAACTAAGGCTTAATTTGTTTATCACGTCGCGGGTGACTCTCAAATGCATTTTATTAGACAATAAATCGAAGAATCTCCATTTGTTTTCCTTCTGATTCCCAACAAGTAGAGTTCAATGACCATTATTAATTATTGGAACTAAAACGACATTTGCTCGCGCTACAGCATCCATTGTTACAGGGGCAACAATATTTCGCATTGGATGATTTATGTACATCTGCATAGTTCCAATAAGTTTAAATGAG
>NW_018244239.1:0-605 GCF_001263595.1 Phalaenopsis equestris | reverse complement strand
CTTTTCTCCCTCCCTCTCTCTATCTCTCTCTCCCAGCATTTTTAATATCTCTCTCCAATGGTCTAAATCTCTCTCCTCTCTCGGACTCCCTCCCCCTCAATCTCTCTGTTATTTTGTTGTGCTACCCTCTCTTTTAATCTTTCTTTTTCTATCTTTTTCTATCTTTTGTTCTCTTTTTCACGCCAAAACGCACTCTTTCTCCTTCTTTGTCTCTCCTCCCTTCCTATCTCACTCTCTTTTCCTCTCTCCCTCTCCTCTCACTCTCGCTCTCTTGCCCCCTATGGGGCTCTCTCCCTCTTTTCTCTAGCTCTCCACACTCTCAAGCTCTCTCATTATCTTGCTCACAGACTCTCTCCATTTTTGCATTTTTGCATTGCACCCACTCCCTCACTCACTCTCCCTTTCTCTTTCTCCCTTTCTGTCGTAATCTTTACCTCACTCTCCCTTTGCTTACTCTTCCTCACTCTCTTGTCTCCCCTCTTGTCTCTCTCACACCCTCCTCCATGTCTCTCTCTCCCACTATTCTCCATCTCACCCCTTTTCTCCCACTTCAAGTATATCTCACAATCGCTCTCTTGCTCTTTATTCCTCTTAACCTCTCTCTC
>NW_018244238.1:0-432 GCF_001263595.1 Phalaenopsis equestris | reverse complement strand
CTCACTTTCTCTTAGACTTTTAGGGCTAAAAATGAACACTTTTAGTGCTAAAAATGAACAGGGGTAAAATTCCTTCACAAAACCCTTCTATTTATAAGCCAAAATCTTTCCAATAACTACTAAACAAGTTTAGAAACTGCTTTGGAGCGCTTTTGCAAACTTCTAGTCAGTTTTCAATTTTAGAATATTAATTTTGCACATGTTTTTAAACTGTCGCGCGCTTAAGCGCCAGATCTGGCGCTTAAGCACCAGTGCACATTTTTGCACTAGTCAACTTAACATCAAAATTCTCATTCAAACATGTCTTGGTCACTAAATAAAGCCTTAAAATATTTACTAACTCATAATAGTTTCGAAAATACTACCCTAATTTTCTTAATTACACATAAAACAACAGTCAAAATAAAAACACACTGATAGCTATGGGTTGCT
>NW_018244237.1:0-3456 GCF_001263595.1 Phalaenopsis equestris | reverse complement strand
GCTTTGGGTGGAGATGTTAGCCCATAGGTGGGAGCACACAGAGGAGCTAGCAATTCTTCCATTGGAGTTGGCATTCGTTCAAGAGACCTACTCGATACTTTGGTTCCAAAGTGAAGTCGATAGAGTAGATAGGAGTAGGTTTGGTAGGAATATCTTATATTTGATGATGTGTTAGCGAGGACTTGTCTCAATTGAAGTGATGAATGAATCACTTGTAATGCAATGTTTATCCTAATAAAATTTTGTTTTTATTATTTTCTAAAAATTTTATCTCCACAATTTATTGTATTCAAAATTGAGGTACAACCCCACAAAAATTTCACTTCCTTTGGTGCCCTATATAAGGGGTTGAGGGTTGATTTACTTGCATTGAGCTTTATAACCTCCTCTCGCCTCTCTTTCTTTGTTTCTTCACATTCATTGGATGGCTCTCAAATACTCTCTAAAGCTCTTCTGTTTATTTCCAGAGGCTGATAGGTATTTTATGTTTTTGAGGGATGTATCTTTGTTGCAAGAGACTTGTGTTTTTTATGATGATGTCTAGGTCTGAGTTGTGGTGCCTTCTGATCAAGCGATTAATAAGTTTGTGATAGACCTCATCTTCTATAGAGATTTGTTCCAATTAGGTTTTTTACTGCTATTCTATCATGAGTTTCAATTAATTCTCAATCACTATGGTGTGATTATGACCTAGGTTAAGCTTAATTCAATCATTGTCATCAAGTTGTATGTCACATATTGTCGTCAAGCTTTTCTACAGTTATCTGTCACGACCCTCTTGCTATGGTTAATATATTTGGCAAGTAGCATCACTTCCATTCCATGCAACAGTACAAATGAAGTCTACTTGTTAATGTCAAAGGAGTCATTCAGACCGACCAGATAACTGATGGAAGGATCTCGGTCTAATTTACCTTTGATCCCTTAACTTTTTCCTTAGCAGATTCAAATCAATTTTTCTTATCAAGATATGCTTGTTTTTTGGTTCGAACATTATCTACAGACACAAACTTCGGGTTGATTCTCTGAATTTGGTAAAATTCCTCAGCAAACTGGGTCTAGTTGTTAATGATGATGACTAGAGGTAGTTCATATCGACAGATAAGATCTTTCCATATGAAGTTTATGACATGTTCCATGGTAATCGGGGCAAACGCCTTTGCTTTGATCCAATTTGAAAAGTAATATAAGTAGCAAGGGGAAATTTGTGTTGGCCCTTTAATGGTGAAAATGACCTGAGAATTTTGTGCCCCCTTGCGGTGAAGTGCCAAAGGCTGGTGATCGACTATAGCTTGCATGTTGGTTTTGACTCATATTTTTCCTGGTTGTTTATGACTTCAAAATCCATTGTAACTGAATGGTAGAGGTGTTCTTCGGTCGAACTGCTTAGAGCATGACCAAGTCCTGCTCTTTTTTGGCTGGAAACTCCATCAATGTGTAAAGTGCAAGTCTAGCTATTGACAAACGCTACTTCATTAGGCTTGCACAACTCATAGAAATTTGCCAAAAAATATAATATCACTTGTGCCTTTATAACTCTTTGTGGTACACAAGAAATATTGAATTTGTTAAGGAGTCGATTGAAATGCTCTAACCAAGTAATAAAAAATATAAGTGAATGGTAGATGATGACATAATCTTTACACATTTTAGGATGTTGAATTAAGATGTTGAATCCTTATTTATCCGTGAATCACAATAAAGGAATATAGAGTAATACATGAGAGAGAAAAAAAATAGAGATAAATGCACATTAATAAACAATAATTTGAATTGTTTATTAACATTTATTGAATAAATAATCCCCTTATTTATATCTGAGGTAGGTACAATATGTATAATTATATGTTTGCCCTTATTTTAATAGGTGCATTACAGGGTATTTTGAGTATTTTATAAATATAATCTTGTGGTTCGGTTGGGACCAATTGGTCGGATATGCTGAATCGATATTGTCGGTCGATGCTGGACTGATTTTGGGTCAGTAGGATTTGGCTCAATCAGTTTGGTTTCTCCGACCAACTATCATGCTCTGGCAATTGACTTTTAATCATTGGATGAGGAGCCTTATTCATCGAGATGAGACTAGGATATTGGGCAAAGGATGAATCACCGTAGTCAGGCACGTAGTTTTTACCTTGACGAGAGGATTTTTTAGAGTGTTCTTGGATCTAATCTTTATTGATCCTTCGCTTCCCTATAAAATCTAGGGGCACTCATAAGTTGATTGAGAATGCGGAACTTTCCCCTTAGTGCTCTTGAAAGAGGTAGGTTGATACCTTTACTCATAACTTTAATCTGGATGGATTGCATCTAACCACCATAAGCCCCGACTCAGTGGGTTGCCCTTCGTGAAACAAATCACTTGGTATTATGATAATGGACCCCTTATTCCTCTATCGGCGGACCCTCCCATACTTTTTGTCTTAGCCCATTTGGATCTTCTCGAGGTTCAGATTCACTGAGGTTTCTGCTCTTAGGGAATCTACTCTCTTCCTAGAGCAATTACTTCTCTGAGGGCTATCATCATCTGCTCCTTTAGCTCTTGGATATGCTGCTGCACAAAATCTCTAGTGCATTCCATGTTGGTCTTGTCTTAGTGTTGAGTTTCTTCTCCTTGTGCTACTCCTTTTCCTATTGTTGGCATGGTCCACACTCACTGTACCTTTTAAAATGTTGAAATCTTATTTGTCTGTGAATCACAACCAAGGAATATAGTCTAAGACATAAGGGAGAGAAAAAAACATAGAGAAATGCACATTAATAAACATTAATTTAATTTTTTTATCAGCATTTATTAAAGAAATGATCTCCTTATTTATAGACGAGGAGGGTACAATATGTATAATTACATGTTTGCTCTTATTTTAATGAGTGCATTACAGGGCATTTTGGGTATTTTATAAGTATAATCTCGTGGTTCGGTAGGGACCACATGGTTGGCTATGCTTAATTGATATTGTTGGTCGGCGCTTGATTGATTTTGGGTCGGTAGTATTTGGCTCAGTCGGCTTGGTTTCCCTGACTAACTATCTCGCTCCAGCCTTTAACTTTGATCCTTGGATAGGAGCTCCAGTCATCGAGATGCTGCTACGATATTGGGCAGAGGATGAATCACCGTAATTTGATAGGTAGCTCTTACCCCGATGAGAGGATCCTTGGGGATGTTCTTGGATACAATCTTTATTAATACTTGGACTTCCTATAAAATGTGGGGGGATACCTACAAGTTTGTTGGGAATGCTGAATTTTCCCCTTATATTGTGTGATAGCCTTTATTCATTATGGTTGGAAATGTTGAACGTCACCCCTCGGTCTCACACACACATACATGAATGTTATTTTGCATATTATATTCATTGTTTGACTCATATATTATAGTTAATATTGATAATATTATGAAAATAATAAACACTAATAATTCAAAATAAATGAAGTTTGTTAAGTATTTAGGTG
>NW_018244236.1:0-346 GCF_001263595.1 Phalaenopsis equestris | reverse complement strand
TGATCTAAGTGATATGCATTCTTGTCAAATAGTCAGATCAACCTTAACTTTGGGCTTAAGAACTGTAAATTATTATCTTTTCTATCTTAAGCCCATCACTTAAGAATCATTTGATCTTAGTTGACTTCTAAGTCAGGAAAATTAGGAGAACTATGCTTTTGTTGATGTTGTGCAATGGTGGTAAGTGAGTTTCTACCTTTTAATCACATCGTATTTCAATAATCCAAACATATTTATTAAGATCAAAAGTACCCATTTTCCCTTTGTTAATCCTAAATTTTGATTAAGGCACCAAAATCTAGAATGACTCTTTTGCCCTTAAGGTACTTCACCTCATAACTCATTA
>NW_018244235.1:0-1170 GCF_001263595.1 Phalaenopsis equestris | reverse complement strand
TCTTATTGCCATTAATTAGTTTTGAATAGACTATATAGATTCTCAAACAAATAATTACTCATAAATGAGTTAGTCGGGCGTCTCTTTGGTCAGCACAATCATTCTCCTTTCATAGATACATAATGTGCATGACTCACGCAAAAATTATTAAAAATGTGGTAAATAATATTTGCATTTAACCGCTTCAACATTGTAGTTTCTTTCCTCATTCATTATGGAGTTTAGCCATCTTCGTGATCTGACTTTTATTTAAAACCATTTTTTATTAAATTTGTGTGTATACATATAGAAGAGCTAACGTCTTTAATACGAACAAAATTTAACCAAAACCTTTTCTATTACTCCTTAATACACATATTGATTATTCTTCCTAAATTTTATCAAGCGCTAAGGAAATTAATATAAGAAAAGTTTATGAATCTCTTATAAAAGCATATGTTAAATTTTCTTGAAATTTTCATCATTATAAATTGGGCACACCTATCAAGGTTGTTTCAGGGGTTGTGCTAGAAAAATGTGTGTATTATTTTAATTTTCTCCATAGAAGTTATGGATACATACTCTATAAATAAAGGATAATTATTCAAAGATGAATATACTTTCTCATGTTTATCAAGTTTTGCTGTAAAAGTTCATGTCTAGGTTTTATTTATTCTATCCTATACACATATGTCTACTAAGTCAATCCTAAAGTATTCTCTAACCAAGCTTGTGTTATATATATGTCCCCACTTCTTAAATTACCACTCTACTTGTAAAATATCATATACGACCTCTATTCATTTATGTATCAAGGGTCTCTCTATTAGTATCACTACTTGAGAATATACAAATAATTATACGCTACTTTAAAAAAGTATACGGGATGGATTTTATCTTTTTAAATAAACTTTTCTTTTATATGGCATTAGTATAGTTGAATATCATATATGAGGAAATGATGGGTCAAATACATTATCATTGAAATATGTCATAGAAGTACTGTTAAGTGATAGAGGGGGTTACAACTCTAAGATAGAGAGTCTCAAGAAGGTCCCCATTCAATAAAAAAGAAAGAGAGGGGTGTTGGGGGGGGGTTGAAGAAACAAGAGCACTCTAAGAATTGCTTGCCAATCTAGCAAGCCAACTAGCAGCCCTATTGCCTTCTCTAAAATTAAAAGAAAATATGAA
>NW_018244234.1:0-504 GCF_001263595.1 Phalaenopsis equestris | reverse complement strand
CTGAGTGCTACTCCTTACAGAGCCACAATGTGTGCGACAAAATCACAGCGTATGTGTTGGAACAGGGAAATCTCAATAGAGAAGTGTTAGTTCCAACACTTAGTAGGAACACACCTCAAAAATAGAATATTTGATTCCTAGCTACTATTATCAATTGCAATCACCTCTAACAACTGTGCAATATATGTTGTAACTTGAGAAACTGTATAGTCCTCTTCCACATGTGGGTCAATAACTTGTGTACGAAATCATCAATTCATAGTGAATTTTTTGGATCGGGCGAGGTCAGGTGATTTTTTTCTTTTCTAAGTTTTCCACATAAAAACTTTAGTACGTCTACTCATTGTTTTCTGCCTGACCATCACCTACTGATTGTTTTCTGATTATTTTTGCTGATCTTACAATGTCAAACATAGAATTCATGAACCTCTTTCGTGAAATAAAATGACAAAACTACATTAACCATCTTAAACATGTTAGAAAATTCATGTTTCAACTTTATAC
>NW_018244233.1:0-767 GCF_001263595.1 Phalaenopsis equestris | reverse complement strand
CAAGTATAAATTTACATGATATATAATATTTTTTTTTAGTTTTTTCAAAAATTAAATTTATTTAACAATGAAAAAAAGGGAAAAAATATTACGTGTGGAGTCTGGACGATACACTGCGTCCGGACTCCAATCTAAAGTAGGATGATTGGCATATTTTGCTCAAAATAATTAAGTGGTAAGGTTTTAAAGTACTGATTTAAATGTAACGATTCATAGTATGACATAAATATATGGTTGTACTGATAAAAAAAATCATGTACAATTGTGTTGCATCAAACAAAACATATAAATAGTCCCTAAATCCGCTATAACAAGGACAATAATGATTCTAAAATAATGGTTTGAAAGTAAGAGTACATAACATATCATGAAATACTGTTGTATAGAAGAAAAATCTCTGTACAACCGTGTTGTATTGAACAAAATATGTACCCCTAAATTTGCTATAATGAGAATAAAAATAGTTCTGAAATACATGACTTGAATGTAAAAGTTAATAGCATGGCATAAAACACGGTTGTATCTAGATTTTTGTCCTATTTTTAGTCGATTTAAGAGATTATGTACATATTTTGTTCAATATAAGACGGTTGTATCAGAATTTTTTCTTCAGTAAAACCGTGTTTTATGCTATGTTCTGAACCCTTGCTTTCAAAAATTTTATTTTAGAACAATTTGTGTCCTAGTTATGATGGATTTAGAGATTATATATATGTTTAATCAATTCAACACGGTTGTACTTAGTTTTTTTCTTCACTACAATCATA
>NW_018244232.1:0-767 GCF_001263595.1 Phalaenopsis equestris | reverse complement strand
CAAGTATAAATTTACATGATATATAATATTTTTTTGAGTTTTTTCAAAAATTAAATTTATTTAAAAATGAAAAATGGGAAAAAAATATTACGTGCGGAGTCCGGACGATACACTGCGTCTGGACTCCAATCTAAAGTAGGATGATTGGCATATTTTGCTCAAAATAATTAAGTGGTAAGGTTTTAAAGTACTGATTTAAATGTAACGATTCATAGTATGACATAAATATATGGTTGTACTGATAAAAAAAATCATGTACAATTGTGTTGCATCAAACAAAACATATAAATAGTCCCTAAATCCGCTATAACAAGGACAATAATGATTCTAAAATAATGGTTTGAAAGTAAGAGTACATAACATATCATGAAATACTGTTGTATAGAAGAAAAATCTCTGTACAACCGTGTTGTATTGAACAAAATATGTACCCCTAAATTTGCTATAATGAGAATAAAAATAGTTCTGAAATACATGACTTGAATGTAAAAGTTAATAGCATGGCATAAAACACGGTTGTATCTGAGATTTTTGTCCTATTTTTAGTCGATTTAAGAGGTTATTTACATATTTTGTTCAATATAAGACGATTGTATCAGAGTTTTTTCTTCAGTAAAACCGTGTTTTATGCTATGTTCTGAACCCTTGCTTTCAAAAGTTTTATTTTAGAACAATTTGTGTCCTCGTTATAATGGATTTAGAGATTATATATATGTTTAATCAATACAACAGGGTTGTACTTAGTTTTTTTCTTCACTACAATCATA
>NW_018244231.1:249735-252167 GCF_001263595.1 Phalaenopsis equestris | reverse complement strand
GATTAACCTCGGGACAGAAGAACGACCCCGACCTAAATTTTTATAAGTTCTCTACTTGATGATAAAGAGTCTGCAGAACTGGTCAAATTACTAGCAGAGTTCAAAAATTGCTTCGCATGGAGCTACGACAAAATGCCAGGACTGTCAGCAGAGGTTGCAGTCCATAAACTTGGGGTGGACAAGAATGTAACCCCAGTAAAACAAGCTCCCAGGAGAATGCACCTCGAAATAGAACAATAAGTCATAGCCGAGAAGAAATTGATAGACACCAACTTTCCAACTTCGTTAAAGAAGAGCAGTACCCCACGTGGTTAGCCAATATTGTACCTGTTAAAAAGAAAAATGGACAGATCCGCGTTTGTGTCGACTTCAGAGATTTGAACAAGGCATGTCCAAAAGACGAGTTTTCACTACTTATACCAGAAATGATGGTGGATATCGCTTCAACACATGAGATTTTCTCCTTCATGGACGGATCATTGGGGTATAGCCAAATCAAGATGGCTCCCGAGGACGCAAGGATGCAGCGCGTACAGCTTTCAGAACACCGATTGGAATCTTCTGCTACACAGTGATGTCGTTCGGCCTAAATAAAGTCGGAGCGACATATCAGCATGCAATGAAGAAGATTTTTGACGACCTCATACACAATCAAGTAGAATTCTACGTGGATGATCTGGTCCTCAAAAATAAACAAAAAGTAGACCATTTGTACGATTTGAGAATTTTGTTTGAACGGTTACGACGATATAACCTTAAAATGAATCCCTTAAAGTGCGCCTTTGGCGTCACCTCCAGGAAATTTCTATGATTTGTTGTCCGTCATTGAGGAATTGAGATCGACCAGGATAAGATTAAAGATATCTTAGAAATGCCTCCCCCTAAAACCTTGAAGCAGCTACGTTCCTTCCAGGGGAAGTTGGCATATCTGAGACGCTTTATTTCTAATCTCTCAAGTAGGTGTCAGCCTTTCTCGGCAATAATTAAAAAGGACACCAAATTTATTTGGGAAGAAAAATGCCAGCGGGCATTTGAGGACGCTAAACAATATTTAATAACACCTCCTATTTTGGCAGCCCCTATCCCAGGAAAATCGTTGATACTTTATACCATGGCTTTGGATGACTCTCTTGGAGCCCTCTTAGCCCAAGTCAATGAAGAGGGAAAAGAAAATGCGCTCTACTACTTGAGTCGTCTTCTAATACCGACGGAGATAAGGTATCCACCTATTGAGAAGCATTGTCTGGCACTAAATTTCGCCGCTGAAAAGCTTAGACATTACATGCTTTCTCATAACATCACCCTAATTTTGAAAGTTAATCCATTGCAATATTTGATGACCCGACCAACACTCTCCGGACGTTTAGCGAGATGGACAATGATCTTATTGCAATTTGATATAACTTTTGTACCCCTCTGTGCTATCTAGGGACAGATTTTAGCAGATTTTCTCGCTGCACACCTACTACCAGCTGGGTCCTCTCTCAACGACGAGTTACCAAATGAGCAGATACTACAAATGGAATTTTCCAGTGTGCAGCACTGGGAAATGTACTTTGATGGTGCCTCATCAGCTAGGAAAGACAAGGGATCAGGCACAGTTATACCAGGCAAGGAAGCAATCATTTTGATCTTTATCACGCCAGATAAGGGTATGTTGAGGTTTTCGTACCACCTGACGGAGCATGTACCAACAATGAAGCAGAATATGAAGCCCTAATCACCGGATTGGAGTTGGCAATTTAAATGGATATAACGAACATTGTCATTTATGGTGACTTTCAACTTGTCATCCAGGAAGTCGCCGGACAATACAAAATTCTGAAACAAAGGTTAGCAAAATACCATCTGTACGCGATGAAGCTCCTCGATGAAGCTCCTGAGGTGACTTTCTACCGGATTCCTCGGGGAGATAATGCTCATAGCAAAACTCGAGCAAAACTCGCTAAGGAAATGGCGTGTCCCCGGAGGATTCCATCAAAGTCACGGTGCAAGGAAGATGAGTCTTGGCTCGAAATGACTTTGAAGCTCTATACAAGCTTGGAAAAGCAGAAATGATAAATATAGTTGGAGACATCATCAAAGATTTGGCGCAAGCCATTAATAGAATATTTGCATACTATAAAGATGCCAGAAATATCACATCACAGAAAGGGCTATGTTAAATGCTCTAGTGGGCGATGTCCTCTCCAAAAAATTTTTCAATCTAATGTGGCTACGATGTATGAGCAGAGCCGAGGCACAAAATATTGTCAAAGAAGTACATGCCCGATTATGTGGTGCTCACAAGTCGGGACAAAAAATGAAATTGAAGATTAAAAGACTCAGATATTATTGGTCAGCAATGATGTCCGATTGCATGGATACCGCCAGAAGATGTCACCAATGCTAGGTGCATGGGGTGGTCTTACACCAACCTTCGAATGTGCTAC
>NW_018244231.1:246384-249699 GCF_001263595.1 Phalaenopsis equestris | reverse complement strand
ACATAATAGGTCTGATAGACCCTCCATCTTCTAAAGGGCACCGATTCATACTTGCCGTTATAGATTTCTTCTCCAAATGGGCAGAGGCAGTACCGTTACATGAGGTTACTGCACAACACATCCTTTGATTTTTCAAAAGCCAAATTGTCTACCATTTTGGAGTACTGCGAAGAATAATCTCGGACAATGGGATAGCTTTTAAAAGCACGAAGATCAACAATTTCATCAGAAGACATGGGATAGATTGGAGATACTCTACAATTTACTATCCTAGAGCAAATGGTCTGGCTGGAGCTTTCAACAAGACACTGGTACAGATTTTGAAGAAAACACTGGATGAAAATAAAAGGGATTGGCATAAAAAACTATTAGAAGCCTTGTGGGCCTACCGAACAACTTTCAGGACTCCCACTCAGTGTACACCTTATATGCTCATGTATGGGACCGAGGTCGTGTTACCGCTAGAAATCCAGACACCATCTCTCAGAGTCGCCATTGCCAACCAACTCACAACAAAAGAAAGCACAAAACTCAGGCTTGAAGAACTGGAGAGTCTCAAGGAAAAATGATTGGAAGCACAACAGCATTTGGAGCTCTACCAAGCAAAAATGGTACAAGCCCATGACAAATTGGTCCACCCATGGACATTCAAAATTTGTGACCTCGTACTCGTGCTCAAAAGACCTATTCTTACTCGCCGCAAAAAAGGTGGCAAATTCAGCCAACTTTGGAAGGACCATTTGTCGTTGAGAAGGCTTATACAGGAGGAGTCTACCAGTTAGTGGACTCCAGGATGAAAGACCCATGTTACCGATAAATGGACGATACTTGAAGACCTATTACACAACTTGATGCTGCTTAATGCCTCTTACCTCTGCTTGCCTTTGCTTGCTTTGAAATTTTGAAAACTTGATTGTTTTAGGGTTATCTGTATGGCCGTATGTCTATGACCGGGTCCAAATTTTGTAATTAATCTCATATTTAATGAAAATTTTTAGAAAATTTTTGAACTTCACACATTTTCCTTTCTACTTTTGGATTTGTCGACCCACTGACGTTTCTTTCTGTCGTCTACAGAAAAATGTCAGGACAGAGGCTGATCTTTGCCTTCCAGGACGGCCGGAACCTTGCACTGAATGAAGAGATGGCGCCACAAGGAGGTGTCATAGATTTTGACATGGATTTCAACCAGATTGATATGGACTACGACGACCCTCTAATGGACTTAGTCAGCAATGAAGAAAATAAGGGACTACCCTCACAGTTGTGGGTGACCACTCAAGACGACGTGTCACATAAGGGTAAAAATGTGATTGCAGAACAAGATCCGATGGAGGGGCCCAGCCGACTGCCCTCCATGATAGCTACTCCAGTAAGGGGCTTAATAGTTGCCCACAGTGAACAACTACCAAATACTCGACTCCGTAGAATGCAACAAAGAAATGCAAGCCGAAAGAAACAGAGAGCATTTCTGCGACAGAAGCGCAAGTGCCAAAAAAACGTAAGCAATTTTCTTACCCTCATTCCTGAGGGACATATCTACGAGCCAGAGCTGAGAGAAACTTCTGCCAGGCTGGCTACTACAAATGAAGAATCAGGATTTCTGACAGGATCAAATGTACACCCAGTACCAACATGCAACGTCGAGATACCAGCCAGAGCACTAGTCGCGGGCGCATTTTTAGAATGCCCGGAATGCAATGTTTTACATCTACAGCGTTTCAGTACCTTAGAAGAATACACTGCAAGCACCTACGAGTCTCAGACTCCAGATTCCGTGGCAAATGAGTCGTATGTCCACTGGGGACGGATCAACACGCACCGCAAAGCCCAGCCCCCGAGCATGCACCCCTCTGGAGGGTGAATCTCATATTCCGGATCGCCCGGCACCGGTTTGGATTCCCGCCGAGGCCCGGAGGAAGGAACATCCTAGATAGCTGCCAGCTCTCGATATGGTGGAATATTACAAAATAAGCAAGGTAAACAAAAGAGAATTTGAATTCTATGAAGAGGTTCAGGGAAAGTTTATCAACATATTGGAAGGCCTGGAGCTATATACCAGGGTTTTCTCTGAAACTGATGAAAGAATCATCCTGGACTGCATCTTCGATTTGAGAGATAGAGGTCGAGTGGGCCTTCTCATGGAAAGAACATATTCTGAGCAGAAGAAATGGATGCGAGGAAAAGGAAGAATCACCATCCAGTGCAGATGTTTCTACAATTCTACAAACGACAGACAGGGGAATCCGCCTGGGATCCTTAGTGTCGGCGTTATTTCGGGGGTTGGTTTGTTTGTGGGGTCGCACGTAAGAAGCTGTCGGTCGCTTGAATTAAAATCCCGTTGCCCGCTTCTGAAGGATGTTGAAGTATGAAATCAAACTGACCCCATATTTTTTATAGTTTAAAATGAAAGAGCACTGTACCCTAAATCATGTATCTATCCCGAAGGATAAACACAAGAATTGAGGATGAGGATCGATCAAAATAAACTAAGGAAAGTATGACATCCGTTTGGTCTGCGAAACCTTTGTATTTACCGATAAGTTTTCCCTTTTAATATAAAAGATTAAACAGGCTTTATATTAAGTTGGGTTCGGACATGCTTCCTATAAGGGCAAGCCCCTATAGTTAGTTACATCTTAAATGACCAAAACCACCTAAGAAGACTCTCGATAAAAATAAAGAAATATTATCTTCAAAGAATTTCAAAGGGTAAGACTCTTCAACGAAATCAAATGTAGAGGTGTGAAAGGGGATTGGTTTAAATTTGGAACATTTTATTGTAGAATTGAAAGAAAAAAGAACTAAATGATGTCATGGATCTAGAGGAAAACTCCGGTGACTTCCCGAGCTATCCTAATGTTTGGCTTTAGTTTTGAGGAGAAATATTTAGGTGTTTCATCTGCCAATTTTCATAATTTAGGGCTTTTATTTGTGTGAAGCAATCACAAAAATAGCCTGGAAGATGTCTGGAAGATGTGAGGGTAGCCTGGAAGATGTGAGGGTTTAGGTCATGACAAACGATAACCTCGGAATCCTAAGACGAGTTAGGGCTTATATTGAATAGCAAAGCTATAAAAAGGCCTAAAAATGATGTGAGGATTTACGTTGCATAAGCAAGCAACCTCGAAGTCATATGGCTTTGTTGTTTTAAGTCTAAGGAAGGAAAATTGGTTTAGCTGGGGAAGACAGATTTTGCTGTTGAAGATGGTCGTGCTGCCCACCAAGCTAGCTCTAAGCTCCTGCTGCGACGAGTTTGAGTTATCTAGTGTGTCAAGTTATAATATCAAATCAGGTGGCCCTATGGTTGAAGTT
>NW_018244231.1:245567-246112 GCF_001263595.1 Phalaenopsis equestris | reverse complement strand
TCATGCAGGGTGACATCTTTGTTTAGCATGCAAATTTGCAGGTATAAAAGTACAGTATGAAAGTACAAGAAAAGACAACGCTGAAAACTGTAAAAGTGTACCTGGCGAGTCTTCTCGTTCCACCACCTGAAACTTATAATGCATGTTAGGGCATATATGAAGAGCAGGAAAAATAGAGTTCTAAGGGGTTTTCCTAACTCTATGTCATATTTTGGTGAGTCCTTAAAAGTTTAATTGAGAATGATTTCATTAAGCGAATAATATTAAGTTTAATAAGCCTCTTAGGCATCCAACAAGTTAGGAGAGGGAAGCAGGTCCATGCCTCCCTCTCACCAACTAGTGAAAAGCCTCGAGTCCATTTAAACTTATTATATTGCTTAATTGTTCATCCTGTAAATATCCTTAATGCTCAGTGAACATTGATGTCTCAATTATCCCTAAGAAAGGGGTAATTATCATTTATCATTCAATTTAAGAATTATGTGGGTGAAGACCCTTAAAAGGGGCAAGTTAGTGTAATTTGAACACTTAGCCAAATTTTAATC
>NW_018244231.1:244423-244976 GCF_001263595.1 Phalaenopsis equestris | reverse complement strand
CCCTTTTGAGTTCATCCCAAGTTGTACTCCATCCATTTGTTCCGACATATGGATCAATTGGGGAGATTGACTCAGCTGAAACCATGTTTATGGAACCTTTTTCAGGTTCTCTCAAATACTCCTTTGGGATTGTTATATTATCTTCCTTGAGGTTCTTCTCGAGCCAGTCTTTAAAGACGAAACACTTGTCTATAGTGTGCCCAAGCAATCGGTGGTACGGGCAATAATTTGGTTCATTCTTCTTATCCACCTCTTCGGGTTTCTTTAAATCAGGCAGTTTGAATTCTGATTTCTTCATCAAGCTTTTGAATATTTTAGATACAGCTTCATCTTTGAAGGAATAAACAACTTTCTGTCGCTCTAACAGGGATATTCTTTCACCCGTTGTCTGGGGTGATCGCTCCTGAGACGGTCGTTGGTTGGATTGACTGCTTTGCTTCTGAGGGTACTGCGATGAAGACTGACGATGATCTTCTACATATATTTTTATCGACTGCTTTCCTTTATCGACAGTTGCGACTATCCCTGATTTCTTTTCGAATACTCTGGTCAC
>NW_018244231.1:239484-244239 GCF_001263595.1 Phalaenopsis equestris | reverse complement strand
TCAAGGTTTCACTAGGCTTCTGCTTCTCCATCATGAGTTCTCCAATAGACATCTCCAATAGACACATGATGTATCTTTTCACAAATAACTGTTCGAACTCAGAAAACATTTTAACTGACCCGTTGGGCAAGTCAGCGTACCAGTCGAAAGCAATTCCTGACAAGCTGCTAACAAACTGCTGGCAGAGTAGAGCTTCGCTATTCCTCGTGTTGCCACAATTGGCTTGAAAATGTGCTATGTATTGTCTGGGATTTCCAGTCCCATCGAATATTTTGAAGTTCGGGGTTACAAAGCCCTTGGGGAAAGGAACGACATCAAATTCCTCCAGATAAGGTCTATCCTTTAAAATTGATGCACCACCCTTGGACTAGGCTACGGCATCCCTCACCTGTTCAACCATTTGCTTGAACTCTTTTTCTGGCATGGCACGTGATTGAGAATCCTTCTTTAGTTGTTCTTCTTTGTCTGTTGAAGTAGCCTCCCTTCTTTCATCTGCGATGTGCGATGTGTATATGTGTATGATTTCTGGCGGATTAATCTCTGAAGAAGCCAATGGTGGTGCTTGTGATTGCCCCTGAATGGTGGCCATTGCGGTCATAGCTGCAGTCATTTCTTATATTCTTTTCTCCAGTAGAACGACTTGTCATCCCTGAGGAGAATTGCCCTACGCAGCTCATCTACGGCGTTCTCTTCAGCATGAGGTTGAGCCTCGAGCGCAGATGTGGTAGCTCTGGTTTCAATTACATGGACATCCATGAAATCTTCCTCCAAGTAATCATTGTAATCAAAATCCTCATCGTCACTATTGACGGAAACTTTGTGTTCTTGACCTAACTCAAAAATCTCAATCCTGAGTTTCTCAACTTTTTCTTCAATTATCGATTCCTTAATTGCTTTAAGATCTGGAGGACCCTGATGGAAATCCTCAACTTGTTCCTCCATCTCGCTGGCTATTATCGCGATGATGTCAGATATTTCAGGTACTAGTTTTACTTCCTGTTTTGCAGGCTCACTGAACTGTATCGATGCAGCGACCTTGGGTACCCATACCTCCTTCCTTTTTGATGAGGATGCCTCAGGACGGAACGTCTTAGTAGAGACATCAGTATGGCGAGGGAAGGTATTCTCCCCGTAGTGTAGACCGGTTATAGTGCCCGGTAATCGTCTTATCTTTCTTTCCATGATTGCAGGAATAACGGGTAAACCTCTCGGACCCAGTCCTGACTTAATCGGCCGGTGACCTGAGGTCCTGGTGGGGGTATGACTGTTGGTGACTATAGCAGTATCAACTCGGTTTCCCAAATGGAGCCAGACGGGAACATGGGTAGGTGACTCTACAGTCGATCTCAAAGATTTTCTAGCGGACTTAATATCCTTCAAAATTTCATTCTTCATATGAGGGGAAATTGCATGTCCCACTCGTTTAAGTTTAAGTAATTCAGAATATCCTTCTTTAATAGCAAGCCTTCTGAAGACTGCACTAATTTGGGTGATGGGGTTGAATTTCTTTCCCTTCTCACCATGTCCATGAGGTGATGGCAATGCAGCAACAATCCTTCGGATACTTTCATATCCATCAGTATCTGTCAGAGGATGGAATCTACTTCCTCGCAGGAATGGGTAAATTTCCGGTAATACCTCTTCAACTTGATGAGGCTCCTCCTCATCAGGTGTGTTCTCAGGAGTTTGAGCTTTGATGGCCCTTCGAACTCTTCTATTACGATTCCTCCTTTGAGTACGGGTCAGTGGTACAGTCCTTGAACTTGATCCAACCTTGAACTTGATCCATGAACTTGATCCAATCTCAAACACAGGTGGTGAGACAGTTAATCCCTCAATCGGATTCTCAACAATCGTTACTTCTTTTTCCTTAGCAGCAGCGGGGATAACAGGTTTGGCGGGTGCTGTGATGGCAGTAGTTTTGGCCTTCTTGCAAGTAGGTAAGTCTTGAAGGCAGTTTAGGTTGAAATCTGCAGATGGTTCCTGAATTTCTAGAGCGGCAATCTTCACCACAACAAATGGGGCTTTTCCGAGGATGACCTCAAGATCCTTAAATTTGGCTCCAAATTTGATGGTAGGAGTGTGGTTAGGGGCCTCGTGGTTCATTGGCAGGTTGCAGGAAAAGGTAAGCGTTGGGTAGGCCATTGCAGCAGGCTTAAAAAAAAAAGTTTTGGGGTTAGCTATATGGCCAAAACCTCATAATTTTTAGTGCAATAAAAGTAGAGGTTAGTTTGTAGACCGGGCGGGTCTTAATTTACAGGTAATTTTAACATCTTTATTTAAAAGGGTGTAAAATTGATTAATATTATGAAGTGCGCGCAGCACAACACAATTTGATTTAATTTGCAAAGAAGCAAAACAAATGTGAAAAGGAGTTGTGAGAAAGTTTAGGACCCAGCGCGAAACCTAATCCGTGGGAGAGAATGCCCAGGTGGAGTTAACCCACTAACACACCTATTAGGGGTCTGAACCCACATGAAAATTTAAAGAGTCCTTAATGGCCTTCTGAACCCCCCTGTTCAAAGATGGTTGAACAGCTAGTCGTGAAGTCCAAGGAGTTAGCTGTACTTTCCCAAGTTAGAAATGGGTAAAGTATGCTAACAGAAGAAGGGTAATTTGGTACAAGGGGGACATGGACATATTACCGATGTGTGAAGACGATATTTCTTGATTTGTATGAACAGAAAAGCTTGTCCCCAGCAGAGTCGCCAGAAGCTGTCGGCATTATTTCGGGGGTTGGTTTGTTTGTGGGGTTGCCCGTAAGAAGCTGTCGGTCACTAGAATCAAAATCCTGTCGCCCGCTTCGGAAGGACGTTGAAGTATGAAATCAAACTGACCCCATATTTTTCATGGTTGAAAATGAAAGAGCACTGTACCTCAAATCCTGTATCTATCCCAAAGGCTAAACACAAGAATTGAGGATGAGGCTTGATCAAAATAAACTAAGGAAAGTATGACGTCTGTTTGGTCTACGAAACCTTTGTATTTACCGTCAAGTTTCCTTATTTAATATAAAGGATTAAATAGGGTTTATATTAAGCTGGGTTCGGACATGCTTACTATAAGGGTAAGCCCCTATAGTTAATTACATCTTAAATGACCAAAGCCATCTAAGAAGACTCTTGATAAAAATAAAGAAATATTATCTTCAAATAATTTCGAAGGGTAGGACTCTTCAATGAAATCAGATGTAGAGGTGTGAAAGGTGATTGGTTTAAATTTGGAACATTTTATTGTAGAATCTAAAGAAAGAAGAACTAAGTGATGTCATAGATCCAGAAGAGAACTCCGGTGACTTTCTGAGCTATCCTAATGTTTGGCTTCAGTTTTGAGGAGAAATATTTAGGTGTTTCATCCTGCCAATTTTCTTAGTTAGGGCTTACATTCGTGCGAAATGATCACACAAATAGCCTATAAGATGTGAGGGTTTAGGTCGTGACAAATGACAACCTTGGAATCCAAAGACGAGTTAGGGCTTATATTGTATAGCAGAGCTATACAAAGGCCTAAAGATGATGTGAGGATTTACGTTGCATAAGCAAGCAACCTCGAAGTCCTATGACTTTTTTGTTTAAAGTCTAAGTAAGGAAAATTGGTTTAGCTGGGGAAGACAGATTTTGCAGTCGAAGATGGCTGTGCGGCCCACCAAGCTACCTCCAAGCTCCTGCTGCGACGAGTTTCAGTTATCTAGTGTGTCAAGTTATAATGTCAAATCAGGTGGCCCTATGGTTGAAGTTCTTTAAAAAAATTTTTATAGGGCATATTAAAGTTATATAGAGGGACACCGGTTAGGATCATACGGTTCCCTCATTCCGGCATCACTATTTTTTATTGGATTCACTTACTCCAAATGAACTTACTAGACCCAACTTAATGAGTTCCATAATTTAATTTAAACCATGGGAAGCCTTGTTAGCAACCGTAGGTTACCTCCTTCGAGGGATTCCCGATCATCTAATAGAGATGTTTTAATTTAGTTGAAGTTGTAGTTTTGTGTGATGTTTGTGATTAAATTTTGAGTTGTTTTATATTTTGAATGTTGTGGCGGTGAATTTTATCTTTTTTTAGTTTAGATTTTGGTTTTGGTTATGGTTATATGGATATCCTGATGGTTTTAGTTTTCATGCAGGGTGACAACATTGTTTAACATGCAAATTTGCAGGAATAAAAGTATAGTACGAAAGTACAAGAAGGACAACGCTGAAAACTGTAAAAGTGTAATTGGCGAGTCTTCTCGTTCCACCACCTGAAACTTAAAATGCATGTTAGGTCATTTATGAAGAGCAGGAAAAATAGAGTTCTGAGGGGTTTTCCTAACTCTATGTCATATTTTGGTGAGTCCTTAAAAGTTTAATTGAGAATGATTTTATTAAGCGAATAATATTAAGTTTAATAGGCCTCTGAGGTATCCAACTAGTTAGGAGAGGGAAGCAGGTCCATGCCTCCCTCTCACCAACTAGTGAAAAGCCTCGAGTCCATTTAAACTTATTATATTGCTTAATTGTTCATCCTGTAAATATCCTTAATGCTCAGTGAACATTGATGTCTCAATTATCCCTAAGAAAGAGGTAATTATCATTTATCGTTCAATTTAAGAATTATGTGGGTGAAGACCTTAAAGGGGTAAGTTAGTGTAATTTGAACACTTAGCCAAATTTTAAACCTAATTGGGCTTAGTGGTGTTTCAAGGATGTTTGATATAATTATGTTTATTTCTCTAATCCTCATTCAGTCAATTTTTTTATTTAACCTAAG
>NW_018244231.1:237142-238532 GCF_001263595.1 Phalaenopsis equestris | reverse complement strand
ATCAAGTTTTTATTTTAAATATAATTTTATTTTTATAAAATATCCCTGATCACAGAGAACTCAAAAAACTAAGTTTCATAATTTTTTTGAGTTATATTGTGATTTTTAAAAATCATTTAAATGTTAAGAGTGATATTTATCTTTAAAAATCAATTTAAGTTATTGAATGGACTCAAAATATTTTGAAACCTTTATGATGAGTTTTCTGGATCACAAACCACATTCATAGATCACAGTGGAGATCAAAAATCAAGTCATTTAAATGTTTATATTTTTCAAATTTAATTATTTTAGTGATTTCGTATTTGCATGAAAATTTTAAGGATGTTTTAAATGACTTGACCATAAAATTATTTTCAAAAATTTCTCTAGTCATGGTGGACCTTCTAAAATTTTCTTGGGATTTTATAACTAATATGCTAATTTTCATGATTATTTTAAGGAAATGATGTGAAATAACTTGAAAAATATAGATCTCTTTATAGGAGCCTCATCTGACTTTCGAAAAATTAGAGAATGTTCCCCCTTATAGAGGCTATAATATGTGCTAAAAAATTTCAAAATTTCAAGCCAAGATAATGTGTCAATATGCATGGACAATCAAATGATTTAAAATAATGTTTAATTAATTAAAAATATTTTATGCATCAAATGAACTTGAAAAATATTCGACATTATTCTCCCTTGTTCACTGAGTAAGAGGGTATTTTTATTTTATTTTTGTGATTTTTCTACAAAAAGTTATATATTTTCTAAGTTAAGGGTATTTAAATAAATAGAAAAAGGCCCTATTTATCTATTTAAACAGCGCGTGCTGACTAGATCCTAGGTTGCTCGGAAGGCATGCGTGAGGCACTCTGGTTGGACGTTGGTCTCCGCCGTCCACGTAGCTGCTGACTCGGCCCGCTGTTTATGTCCCGCAGCGCTGTTCGGCTTGATTTGCCCCCGTCCATTTGATACACGCTTGATCGAACGTCTCCCCGTCATCATCCCCAATAGAATGATCCCGTGCTCGTCCACACTTAAACCTCAAGATCCCAGCCTAGACTCAACCAAATCACTTCGGGTTTGATCCTATGGACTCGTCTAAGTGAGACGAACACATCCATATAGTTAAGATGCCATGAAATCAAGCTTAAGTAAATAGAGAATCAAAATAAGCTCGAAAGAAGGAGAAGTTTTATACCTTTGATCTGAGAAGGGAGACTTCGATCAGAGGTGCTCGACACGTTTGTTGGGGTCCAAGAATGCTAGAGATTGACTCCCTGGTCTTGGTGTAAGGCCTAGGTATGAATTCAACCAAGCTCGATTTCAGGTGTTGGTCTAGAGCTATGGTAGAGGTTCTGTGGAAGGGGGATTTGATGGGGCTTTGGCTTCTTTCACTCTTGTG
>NW_018244231.1:232852-236349 GCF_001263595.1 Phalaenopsis equestris | reverse complement strand
GTCCAAATTGATTGTTGTAAATGGTCAATAGGGACTTCATGAAGAGTTTTCAACATGAATTTGATGCCAATTTGGAGGTTGACGCAGTGAATTGGGTGAAATTTGGGGACTTAGCCAATTTGGGGCTAAATTTGGGAATTTTGGATTTAGTCCAAAATCAAATGGATTTGAGGCTTCACCAATGCCAATTGATGGTTAAGTTTGATTTATAAGAATGTTATAAAGATTTTTCAACATTAATTGAGGCCAATTGACTAGGCTATGGGTTCAATTTGGTGAGATTAAGTCATATGGTCAAAATTGGGGATTTGCCCCAAATCAAAATTGGGTTCAAATTATGGACCATATGAGCTTGGATTTGGTTTAGTTTGGTCACTTCAAAAGTGAGTTTCAGTCTGGTATTGGAATTGAGGATTGGAATTGGGGTCAATTGAGATTAAATTTGTGGACATTTGAGTTGGATTTGGGGAAAGTTGGGTCTTTAAAGGGCAATTTGGGGGTTTTGGTTAAAGATGGTCAAATTGGCTAAATTGGGTTATGTGGTAGTTAAGAGAAATGAAATTGGGATTTTTTGGTAATTTTTAGTAATTTTTGGAATTTTTGGGATTTTGAGCTATGGAGGGGTATTTTGGTAATTTGGGGTGCCAATCATCACCAATAAGCCATGGACCAAAGGAAACCCCATTCTGGGTCCTCTACATAGTGGTATCATCTAAACCACAGCCCTAGGGCTAGTAGATTTAGGGTACCATCTACATTAGTATCCCAAAAGATCAAGGGATCTAGGCTAGAAATTTGAGTTCAAGGTTGTGAGTGATTGTGAGTGCAGATAAGTGTAGTGAGTACCTTAGCTCCAGACCAACACCCAGGGTCAACCCTAAGGTCCAACAGTCCTAAGGGTGGCTCATCTTCAGTTTCCCCCGTAGTGACCCCACCTATTGAGTATTTAGAGGTTGAGACCAACATGTGGAAGAGGGTAGAATTTCTAATGGTGAGGGTTCCAAGTCTAGTTTTCTAGGAATAGTCAATAGGAAAAGTCCTATGGCTAGACCCTAGGCTACTAAAGAGAAAAAAAACTAAACCTCAACAAAAAATGAGGTCAACACTCAGATACAACCAAGTGGATCTGTTACCCCTGATGATAAAGTGGACGATAAAGAGAGTGGTCAAGTGGAATATCTTACCTGCCACTTGCATTCCTAACAGTTGCATAATCAATATTTACAAAGAAGGTGACTGCATTCCTCCGCACATTGACCATCATGACTTTGTGAGGCCTTTCTGCACGGTCTCATTCTTGAGTAAGAGCAATATTTTATTTGGAAAAGAAATTGATATAATCGGCCCAGGTGAATTCAGAGGAGCTGTGGAGATTCCTCTTCCAGTTGGTTAAGTACTTATTCTCAAGGGCAACGGTGCAGACGTGGCCAAGCACTGCATACCAGGAGTACGAGACCGTAGGGTGTTCGTGACTTTTCGCAGGATGGATGGCAATAAGATACCAAATGGATTCCAGCAAGACCCGGAGTTGGAGGAACTGTTTCCTTACAAGCTATGAGAAGTTTGTATCTCTGAATACATGCGAAGGGAACTCTTATCCTGGAGCATGACTCAGAAGGTCTGCTTGATCAAGAGCTCGATATACCAAGCGCAGAGGACTCACTTGCTTTCTTTTAACAAACATGACATGTATCTGATGTAATCAGTCCATGATGTACTCTCTTTGAGGCATTAGCCTATATTTGATTTGTAGTATCTTTATTGAAGCAGATTAATGGAAATTTCTCTCAAGTTGTGTCTTTTTGTCAAATGCCTTTTTGTACGATGGATGAAAGCCGTGAGCCATGTAATGGTTCAGAGTTCCAATGAACAAAGAACGAAACGACAAATTTTCAACAATAAATAAAACACAAATAAAAGATAATTGTAATAAATAAATAACAAAACAAATTTCTTTTGAAAATCAACCAATTGAAATTAAAACTTTAAAAATAAATTTTGAAAAATTAAATTGTCATAAAAATAATAAGAAAATAAAACAAACCTGTTGAGTGGATACTTCCGTTTTCAGGATTTCCTACTCTTTGTGCGTGCAACACAACCATCGTGATTTACACTAACTCTCTACACATACTCGCAGAATTTCACATTCTGCACAAAATCTCACAAAGTTTCATAATTTTTTTTCCTCACCAATGTCAATCTTCATAAATTCTACTAGTTTCCCATGAATTCGAAACTCAAAATTCTAGAGGTTGAGGATTCACATCCGATTTCGCGTTGCTTTAGGAACTCATCCTATTGCAATCTTTCAAATCAAATTATAGAGGTTGAGGATTCACATTCAATTTCGTGTTGCTTTAGGAGCCCATCCTATTGCAATCTTTCAAATCAAATTCTAGAGGTTGAGGATTCACATATGATTCTGCGTTGCTTTAGGAGCCCATCCTATTGCAACTTTCAAATCAAATTCTAGAGGTTGAGGATTCACATTCGATTCCAAGTTGCTTTAGGAGCCCGGAACTAATCCTATTGCAATCTTTCAAATCAAATTATAGAGGTTGAGGATTCACATTCAATTTCGTGTTGCTTTAGGAGCCCATCCTATTGCAATCTTTCAAATCAAATTCTAGAGGTTGAGGATTCACATATGATTCTGCGTTGCTTTAGGAGCCCATCCTATTGCAACTTTCAAATCAAATTCTAGAGGTTGAGGATTCACATTCGATTCCAAGTTGCTTTAGGAGCCCATTCTATTGCAACCTTTCAAATCAAATTCTAGAGGTTGAGGATTCACATCCGATTCCGTGTTGCTTTAGGAGCCCGTCCTATTGCAATCTTTCAAATCAAATTTTAGAGGTTGAGGATTCACATCCGATTCTGCGTTGCTTTAGGAGCTCATCCGATTGCAATCTTCCAAATCTAATTCTAGAGGTTGAGGATTCACATCCGATCCCGCGTTGCTTTAGGAGCTCATCCTATTGCAATCTTTCGAATCAAATTCAATGATATTCTTGAGGTTGAAGAAATAAGCCCTTCGATTAATTCAAGACATCCTATTCTCACTTTTAAATCAGTCCTACATTGTTGATTCATTACATTCGAGGTCAGTCCTTACATTCCGACACCCTCTTTTGAGAATTGACCCACATTTCAATTCTCACTTTTGAATCAGTCCTAAATTTCTGATTCTTTACATTTGACGTCGAACCTCACATTCCGACACTTTCTTTTGAGAATTGACCTAAATTTCAATTCTCATTTTCGGATCAGTCATACATTTTTTATTCTTTACATTTGAGGTCGGACCTTACATTCCGACACTTTCTTTTGAGAATCGACCTATATTTCAATTCTCATTTCCAGATCAGTCCTACATTTCTGATTCTTTACATTCGAGGTCGATCCTTACATTCTGACACCCTCTTTTGAGAATTGACCTACATTTCAATTCTCATTTTTGAATCAGTCCTAAATTTCTGATTCTTTACATTTGA